>NW_027069834.1:424801-469064 GCF_002906115.3 Quercus suber
AGTGTGTTTTTTTTTTTTTTTTTTTTTTTTTTTTTTTTGTACTGATAACTGAGTGCTGATTAGGATAGGCCCCATGTTCCTTGGGTTAGCCCCCAAGTTCACCTCTTCTAGTTTTTCCTTTGGTAAGATTTATACCTTCCTTTCCATATCCATAAGTTTCTCTGGGATCTTCATAAGCAGTATATTAGCCTTCCTCCTTCTGTCTTTTTCTGTCCAAGGGATCCCTCAAACCATAGGTATTGCTTGCTTTTTCTGGGATAGGAGCCCCTCAGGATCCCAGAGATGGGATATTCTAATTCATCGTATCCCCAGGTTCCTCCAGGATCTCTTCTTGAGCTATCATGTAAGATGACAGTCCGAGATCCTCTTGTAGACTATATTTAGGTCCCATGTTCCTTTATAAGCAATATTCTACCTTTCCTCCATGTTTCTTCTTCTTCTGGGATAAGAGCCCCCTGGATCCTAAAGATGGGAGCCCTTCGAGATCCTAACAATGGGATATTCTTCAGCTGGAGCCGACTCATCATAGAATATGTTTTCCACAAAGTTTACTTTATGCTAGATTAAGGGACTAGTATTGGCAGTGACTTTTGTGGACTCCCCATTCAATCCCTCTTTCACGTACTAGTGGTACACTGAGAGGATCAGGCGATACTTGTGATGCCATGGTCGGCCTTTAGAGCTAGTTGTACGTGTCCTTCAGTGTACTCTATAGCTTCTCCAAATCTTGTTATTTCCATGGGTGGGCCCAATTGTTGAACTGTAAGAAATGATAGATGCACTGTATAGTTGTTGAGATTTCAATAATGTTGATTTTGCTCCTGACTTGCAATATAGTGTTTCTATTGATTTTCTTCAAAATATATTCAAGGTCCACCGCACAATAGGCTTTAGCCCCCAAGACATGTAGTAGTTGTTAAATCATGCTTGATCCACCCTCTCTTGATGCTATTGTGGAACTTCTATCCATTTTCCTGATGCCTCCAATTTTTTTGAACCATTTTACTTTGCTGGATCTATGGAAATACTTCGCCTTCGCTGGAACCAATGATCTCCTAGGCTTTGTAGGAATTGAGGGTGTACTCAGCCTTGTTGGAATTAAGGACCTCCTCAGCTTTGTTGGGATTAAGGATCTCCCAGGCTTTACTTTCCTAGAGTCAAGGATCTCCTAGACTTTGCTGGGATCATGGAACTACTCCATTTTTGCCAAATCCATGGAGCCAAGGAACTTGTCCATTTTGTTAACCTGCACCATATGATATTATTATCAAGTTGCTGCAAAATTATTTGGCCCTACAACGTGAGGCGATTGCTTTGCGATGTAATTTACATTTCATCAAGCTTCTTTGATTCACTTACTTCTCTTTCTTCTTTTTCTTTTTCTAAAACAAATGAAACAATATCATGAATTTTTTTTTTTAAAAGAAAATACATTAGCCCCCAAATGTAGGGCCATTGCCTTATTACATAGCTCATACAATTTTTATTTCATCGATCTTTATTTATTTATTTATTTTTTTTGGCTCACTTCTCCATTTTTTTTAGCAATGAGACAATGTTTTGATTGTTAAAATATTATTACATGACCCCTCTTACCCCATTTTTGTAAAGAGTAGAATCCTCATGAGAAACAAGATTTTGCTTCTTCTAGCTGAGTTCAATATTTATTTTCAACTTTTTGGTTGTACTCTATAGGTTGGCTATACTCTCAAAACACCTTTAGTATTAGTTAAGTTTTTATGAGACCAATGAGTTGCCTTTGGAGACCAATGGTACAAAGTAGTTTCACACCACCAATACCTCATTTAACAAGCATCTTCAAGTTTTGGACTTCAAAGTTTAGGACTAAACTAACTGCATAAATGCTAATCAAACTGACCAGCTTTCTTCTCATCACTCCCTCATACCCTTTCTATTGCTCAGGGTGTGGAGTCATCAGTAGCCAATCCCATGCCATGTTCAAAACATTGTGAACTTTTGATCAATGTCAAAACCATTTAGCAACATGGTCTCAACCACCAATAAGCTAAAATAAAACAATATTACAGTACCCCATCTCCAACACAAGGTTGAATAATAAGTTTTGTTGAGCTAAGGCCTTGGTCACTAGGGATTCCAAGTCTTTGTGGAGCAAAGAGGGTCCAACCATTCAGCTCTTGGCCCTGATTGGTCCCAATCCAATCCTACACCTTTTGGTACTTTTGTACCTTATAAGAAGAAAGGGGCAAAAAAAAAAAAAAGGGCATGCCTTTCATTGTCAAACTAGATAATTTTGTCCCTTGAAACATTTTTTATTTTTATTTTTTATACTTCTTCTCAATAGTATAAAGGAATTATCCAAGCCAAAATAATTTTTAAAAATAAACATGAGTTTTTTGTTAAAAAAATTTTAATTATTTTTTGAAACTAATTAATTCAGCTGGGCAGTTATCTTTTATGAATATCTTTAAATGAGGTCCATTTAATTGGAAAATGAGTATGACAACTAAACTTATCTATGATTCTATATTGTGTAGAACAAGTATATACTTCTATTACTAAACAATACAATGCTTTTGCTTTCATGCAACATAGTGATAGCTATCCATTTGAAAACCATAGATTTCAGTCCATTATGTTCAAAATATAAGATGGAGAAAATATGATGCATAAAACTTATCTTGTGTTGGGAAGTTCCCAAAAATTCCATATAAAGTCCCTTGGTAGAACGTTCGTTGGAGGAACCCGCACTTTTGGGATCTTGATGTTGAATGCACTAAGAGGAACTTTCCTTCCTCTAGGTGTTTCCTAGCTTCGAAGCCATGCTTGGGAAGGGACTGCTTTTTTCCTCTCCTTTTTCCCAGTCCCCAGTGGAGTCACCAAAATGCGAGAGTGTTTTTTTCTTAGCACACAAGCCCAAGTAGAGACAAGGACCCCGGGCCCAAACACTTGTTGTTTTGGTGGACTGGGCTTGGTCCACTGCAGCTAAATGGGGCTGATTACAAACCAAGTTGTGCCCAAGTCACATAAAGCTCCTCAAGAAGAAAAATGTGATTCCTCCTAAGCAACAAAATACCATTATAAGTGTTTTAGTCTTGTAAAATGACCATTTACTCTTACGAAATAAGTAAAATAAGTGTTCGTAATATTCATAATGAGAAGGAGATTAAAATAGAGTATTTAAGGCTTATCTTTTATTGTATAAACATTTAAAAGAGTTCCTTCACTTGGGACCTCGGGCGTACTGTCGTGGGATCCCAAGGACGTACTAGGCCTGTAAGAACCCAGAATGCTGGTTCTTTGAACTATATGATCTTTCTCCATGCTTATTATGCAATAGAGTTTTGTCATTTCCCTTTACCTCTATAGGCCCTGCATAAAAACACACTATACAATGCACATATCTTCAAATAATTGTTAGTTTCTTAGATTAGGATATACATTTTAATACATATACATATATGTAAATGAATTTCATGAGAATGATTTAGCCACGAGGATCCTGGCCCCAATTCTCACAAACTTAGTGCTTTTGCACAAGACTTGTGGGATTTGGAACTCAAGTCCAAGTGGCTTTGCTTGGGCATTGCCTTCTAAGATAGTTAGGTGAGAAGGATTTTTGTGGGAGAGAGTGATATCTGATGTGTGCATGTTTTGGCATATGTCTCTTTGGAGGCTAAGTGTGTCCAAGGCCCAAGTTGAAGTGAGGACCCCGGTAAAAAGACTCAACTTTTGGCTGAGTAAAAGGAAAACTAGCAAGCAAGAATATATGTATTGAACAGCAAGAAAGCAGCAAAGGAAAACAATGTAATAAAGAAACACACGAAATAACAGTTAAGGATCCTCCAATCAATATGAGATATTTCATTATTTTTCTTAATTGTGGATTACAATATACTCACTAAGAAGTGATACAAGGTCCAAATAAGCTCAAAAATTACAGACTTAGATGGCTATCTAAGCCTCTAAAACTTGCAAAGTTTGAATCCTTTTGAGTCCAAGTATGTACTAGTGGCCATTTCTGGGATACTGGGAGATATTTCCCTACTTTCTTTGAGTTCTTGATAGAGTTTTCTCCATGATTTTGCTTTGATTTTCTATTGCTAAATCCCCCCTTGATGTTGGCTGCTTCCTCCCTTTTATAATGTCATTTTAGGGTTCAATGTACCATTGATTCTCCCCTCTTGGCTCCTTGGGTATCGGAGCCCCTGTTATGCCAACCATTCTGATGGCTGGTTCTTTCCCTGTTTCTCATTGTTTTCCTCTTTTCCTGCTGTTTCCCTCAAAGTACTTGCTGACTTTCCGTTCTGGGGCGTCCTTGGGCAGCTGACCTTCAATCTCTCTTCTTTTAGGGCTTTTTACCTTTTAGACTAAGCTTTTTAGCTGTCCTTCTTGCTGTCATTTTTTCCAAGTAAGCGGAATCCATTCCTGTTGGGTTGAAGGTTTTCCCAACCACTTCCCCTTATAGTTCTTCATTTTGGGTTTCCCAAGGTGCCAGCCTTTTGTTCATGAATTGTCACTCTCCAAACTTTTTGGTTCTTTGCTGCACCACTGGGTGCTTGAGAAGGACATATCTATTCTTTGTTTCTTGTATCTCATGGTATCCCTTTTGAGCTGTCTCAATCCCACTTTAGCTGTGCTGCACATCCTGAGCATCCCGAGCCTTTGGCAGCCTTTGGGTATCTCGGCCTAGTTCTTTCATTGGATTTTGCTAGATTTTTAATTGCTTTTTTTTTTTGGAAATCTGAACATACATAGGGCCTTGACTTTGATTCTTATTGCAGCATATCCTCTGGCCTAACCTTACTGCATGTCCTCTGACCGAGATCCTTGCTGCATGTCCTCTAACCTGACCGAGATCCTCTTCTTTTGTCTTTATTATTATTATTATTTCTTTCTTTTTTTCTTCTTTTTGGAACTTTGGGCCTTCATGGTCATTCTTAACTTCATGAATTAGGCCTTCTTTTGTTAAGGCCCATGATCTTTCCTTATTTTTCATGGAATGGGCTTTCTTGTGAAATTTTGGCCCTCAACAGTATTATAGACCATATCAATTAAATTTTTTTCATACTTGTGTCCGTATGACACTTTTATCAAAAAACATTATTACCTTATTTATTTCAATTCCGTGCGTTATACTGAGGTTGAGTGAAATTGACTTTAGAACTCACTCAAGAGTCAAGATTTGCACTTGTTTTATTTTACTGTTTTGGAAGGGAATTGCTTCTTCTTCAGTTCTTTGCCTAAAGACTAATGCCCCTTTTTTTGATTTGTGAGGATGAGAAGATAGTAGTCTGTGATGGTGATTTGACGCAGGCACGTTGATATCATGCAGTATACACGAAATATCTTTAGACCAGGAATGCCCACTGATGAATCAGTCACTTCGTACTGAATTCTTGTGATTTCGATATCAGTGTGGGGTTTAAATGTCCACTTTCAATACCAAAGTTTGGGGTGTAAAGTGTGGATAAGGCATGTGCTGTTTTCACTCCCTATCCCTACAATATCTCATTTATAGTAAATGAGTTCCACACAGCTTCATTATCAGTGTGGTGGTGTAATATAAGCGTGTCCTACTTTCAATACAAAAGTTTGTGTTGATGTTTTCGCCCTATACAATATTAGGACCTACGAATTTGATATTGTATGAAGTGGAAACATAATATACTTTTTTATAAGAGTGTGGCTTATTATTTTTTGGCAGAGCCCATCTATGTATATGGCTTTGGACTAATCTTCCACACTATGATCATTTTTT
Source organism: Quercus suber (assembly GCF_002906115.3). NCBI lineage: Eukaryota > Viridiplantae > Streptophyta > Magnoliopsida > Fagales > Fagaceae > Quercus > Quercus suber. The sequence goes on from NW_027069834.1 coordinate 430,542, forward strand.
TTTTTTTTTTTATCGTGTTGTACAAAAGTAAAATCTAATCTATGAAATACTGTTTATGCAAAATTGGTTTGCACAAAAGTAAATTTTTATTTAAATTCCGCATTAATTGACATGATTGCTGGCTGAATCTATTTCAAGCTTGATATCTCTACCCAATATTCTACTAATGGATATAAACAGTAATTTAGGCATTGGATACTCATTACTCATCAGAGAGAGTAATGTAGTAGGAGTATGATTTCTTAGTTTCCAGCAATTGAGAGGTAATTATTAAATACTCTCAAAATACCATAAATGCGTACTCTCCTCTCTCACATTACTGTGAGTTCTACTAATTAAATTTATGGTGGGACCCACAATTCATTTGAGAAGGAGGAGTACGCATTTATGATACTCCCCAAGTATTCAATAATTTTCCCAATTGAGATATACTCATCAGCCAAATTTCGAGACATTTAATGAAGGTTTATTTTGTTGAGATTTTTTCGATGCCAAAGTTTTTCCAATTTAATAAATTTAATCCCCAAAATAAAAGTATCACACACTTTGAAATAAATCTAGTCACACTCAAGTACAATATTGAAAGGGTTATCAATTAAAAGAAAAGAAGCTTTATTGATACTTATGCTAAACTGTAAAATGCATTCTCTAAATTTGACAGAAATTCATTTAAGTCATCTAACTTTGCTTTGGTTTAATTGAGTTTTCTATGTTTCAAATTTATTCAATTTATGCCTTTTGACCAATTGTGTTAAAAAATTGCCATTAAGGCAATTAACTAAGGAAAAAAGATTTTTTGAAAAACAAATTCTCACGTAAAAAGTCTATCTCACACACACACACACACACACACATATATATATATATATATATAATTTTATAGATTTTTTTTCATGTGGGAAAAATATTGTTTTAATGGAAAATTTTTAAGGAAATTGGATGAAATGTCTAAATTGAATAAATTTGAAATTTAGAGAACTAAATGAAACAAAAATAAAATTAGAAGTCTAAATTGAATTTCAGTCAAACTTAGAGGGTGCATTTTGTATTTTAGCCTAATACTTATAACACACTTTCACTATTTCACCTTTTGTTTTCTTATTTCCTCACAATTGATTCTTGCTATCTCACACTCATTCTTATTGGATGCTACCCTTCTTCGATACAGTGATGCATTTCATATGAGCCCCTTGTATAGAATAGAAGCGTTATGTTTACAATATTTTACAACATTTCACAATAAATCATAGTAAATTGTTATTGATTTTAATTTGAATCCATCATTAAAATGATTTTTTTTTTTGCAAAAAATTTTTAATTTCAACAAAATAAGCGAATTTCAAACAGACCTTTAGTTTGACAAGACATAACATGTAGCCTCCTCATAGAAGGTTTTCTATGGCTGGAAAATAAACTTCAACCAAAGAAAATGCTCTTTATCTATCTAGTCTTGTAACATATCAATTCCAGCACATTGTGTAAGTTTGTGACTAGTAATACAGTAATAATGTCATGTATAGTGTCTCATGTTTTTGGTTCAATTCTCACCTCTCCTCTCCACTATTTACCTGTTAAAATAAATTATAATAAAAGCGAAATAAAGTTATAGTTTTTATATTTTTATGAGTGGAGCAAGTGCAAGGAAATCAAAGAAAAAAAAAAGCTCATTAATCATCAAAAAAACTTCCTAGTATTTTTCTAAGGGTAAGACTTAGGTATAGTACTTAGGTGCTGTTCCTTAGATTTCCCTTTTAAGATTTTGCCATGTGGATCTTTCCTCATGGAATGAAAATGTATTTTTTAATTAAGTAGACATATAGCTAAATCTTAAGAGGAAAACTTAAGGAACAATGCCTAAGCTACTGTACCTAAATTTTGTCATTTTCCTAAAGACTCAAACATTAATAGAACCCAGGACTTCATTTAAAGCTAGTCAACTCTCATCTGGTCTGTTTCCACTAACTAAAGTACTTATCCCAAAAAATAAATAATTTTCCACTTTATAATATAGGCAAATGTAATCAAGTAAAGACAATCCCCCTCACGAAACTTCCTACAATTTTCCTCAACTCATTTAAAAATACTAGGTTCGGTAGCATGTGAAAGGCACGTGCTACCTTGCCCCTTGACTTTAGTAAGAAAATCAATATAGAGTTCTTATTTAAAGAAATACGAAACTACATAAGAAAAAAAAAATGTATGTCATACAATGCTAATCTCATTCTTATAAGAATTTTAATTACACAAATTTAGATTAAATATTCAAATATGAATATCTATTATACTACGATAGTTTTTTACAACATATTTGTTAAAAGTAATATCCATTCAATAAAAACTTCTAAGAATGCTTACAAATATCATCCTTCAACAATAACCAACCGAGTTTTGCAACGACATTGTAACAATATTTAATTTCTTGCAATTAATGTTGTCATATGCTGTAATAGAAGCTCTTCATCAAATACCTATAACCATCCATAACGAAATTTTTGTTATTCATACTACCTTCTATATCATCTTACATTTGAGCATACTTAGTTTTAGTGAACACCCTTTTAAGCAAGAAAATAAATAAAAGAGAACAAGATACAAAAGGTATATTTGTCATTAGATAAGACTATAGGTCTAGAACATTAAAACCTAGTAAATCAATGTTAGGTAACAAATAAAACACCCTATATCACCATTCCAACTTTCCAAGCATGACTACCAAATAAAATTCTAAATAAAAATAAAAATTGAAACAAAAAGCAAACACCTAGTTTAGATATGTTGAAATAACACAATGAAGCTAAATTAACTGACACAATCACATAATGAACCTGAAATAACACTTGCAAAAATATGATATACTTAAATTGAAAAAGAATATAAAATTAAATCCAATCAAGCAAAAGAAGTAGGATCCATAACTTGGAGTGCAGGGTGCATGAAGATTTAGAGGAAAAAGTTTGAAGTTGTGCATATTTGCATTTTTGAAAATCAAAACTAAGAGATTTTATATATACCATCTTGAAGCAACCAAAGTCCAAAATAGCTTCCATATATACAAAAGACCAAATTAGAATAATTTCTTTATATTTAAGAAAGATTAGATATCCAAGAACTTCAAAATTCATATCCCTAATCCTTTTTTTCTTACCTTTTTCTCAATTCCTTTGAGAAGAGAGGATAAGGAGTATGGACATTTTAATCAGCTAGCAAATACAAAGAATTTTTTTTTGAAATCGCTACGGTTGCTTTTATGATGTCTACCAATGGCTTAGAGTATCTGTTGTACGCATCAATCCATATTCTCAGAACTAATACCAGCTTTTACGCATTAGTCCATATTCTCAGAACTAATACCAACTTTGAATTTTCCTTAAAATTACATCAAAATATCAATAAGGTGATAATGAAAATATAAAAAGGGAACATTCTGTCATAGTAGTGACCATGAATACTGATTACATGAGATAGTGAGAAAACATTCACCTTTGTCATTTAACACTCCACCAAATGCCAATTCATATACAAGTCTTTCGAGAAGATACGCAAGAAAACAAACTTGAACTAATGATTATTCATAACAATTGGGAGGCACGACAACTCTACAAGTTGTATTATTATGCATTATATTATATGCCTAAGTGTAAATTAGTTGTATCTTGTTCTAACCATTGTGCATGAGTAACTCTCAGTTTCACTCATGGACAACTCTAGGTGTTTTAACCATGTGAAATCTTGCAAGCTTAAGGAAAATAAGGGTTTGTTGCTCTTTTCCACTACATTTCATTGCATTTCTTTTTTTACTATTAATGCTTGGGCCCTTTTGTTCATTCAGGTTTGTCATAGAAACTCTGAAAGTTTCTATTGGTTGATACTTGATAAGCATCATGTTTCTAGTCTTGTAAAGCGGCATAGAGCTAGTTTGTTCTTTATTGTAAATGCAGTGCATTCTAAAGTGTAATAATTCTATTTTCAAATTGATAAATTTACGTATTTGTCATTTATGAAAAAAAAAATTGATAAGACTTGGCAATTCAATATGTTCGAAAATTTTAAGACTTTTAGTGGCCAAGATGTTGTTCATCATGGATGAAGACATGATCTAACAAAAGGGAGTTTAAGCAAGAAGGCTAAAGTACTTAAAGAATTGTTGGACAAACAACCCATCAACACATTGTGGACAAGCTATCATGAACTCAATGACATGGCCTAAGCTTCACAAACTTGACAAACATGCATATAGACCAAAATCAACAATTTATCTTCTTCTTTTTTTCTTTTCTTCAAGAATTAAGACATTATCCTCAAAGTGTAAAGCTCGGCCAAGCATGGCAAAGCATAACTATTGCCATGACAAAAAGCTAACCAAATCTGAACACATCAAAAACATTACCATGGCCTATTAAATAACTAAGGTAAAGAAAGGAATAATTATGCACAGAGAACAAAAAATATTAAATAGCCCTTTTTGGCATTTTCACAAACATGTATATGCATAAGCACTATTATAAAAACTGAAACTTTGAATGCACTAACTCAATCACATGCAATTCAATATTATCTTGTCACATCATAAAATCAAAAGAAGAAAGAGAGGAAAAGAATCTTATGGACATTTGCTTTCATGTCCTCGAACCTTGAAAATCTGACCTCATCAGGATGTTGTTATATTAAGAAAAAACAGAACAGGAAATTGGAAAAATTTTATCAAGAAAACACAATCAAATAGAAGGAATGAATGAATAAAAGTAGGAAAAAAAAAGTTACAAAGAGATTTACTTGCTATATGCGTGATTGGTAGTCTTTGGAAAGAGAGAGCTTCAGTTTCACAACTTAAAGAAGCTCAACAAATCATAGCTGCAGTTCACAATCGCTAGTTGAATAGTTAAAAGGTAATAACATGTACGTGTCAAATATCAATTACATGGCATAATTTTTCTATTACTAATTGAAATGAAAAAACCCAAGATTTTTTTTCCCCATACAGATACTTGACCTAGAAAGTATTAAAGAACCCATATTTTGCCCCCAAAAAATCAGACCCATAGAAAGGAAAAGAGGTTTTGGGGAGAGATGTGGATCTAAGACTAAGAAATACCAATCTGAGCATTATTTTGCCATGAAAATCAATGCTTGGTCTTAGGTTGTGTGATTTCTCCTCTCTAAGTCTCCCAAGGTTTTCTTTTTGGATAGAAATTTGATTTGAGGGAGCAGGTTCTAGAACACTCTCTCTCACTCCTTTCGCTCTCAGTTATCATTCTCAACCAAACACACCGTTTTAGCTCAACAAAAGGACAAAACTTAGGCCCCACTTGGGAGTTCATAAGGGAATGGAATGGAATGGAATGAGATGATCATAAGGGAATGGAATAGAATGAAATGTATTTAAGTAAGAGAAAGGAATGGAAAAGAATGGAATGGAATGAAATTAAGTAACCTTGATTGGATGTTTTAAAATAAAGGAATGGAAAGGAATGAAAATGAATGGAATGTAAGTAATCCTATTTGGGAGCAACATGGAGGAAATGGAATGAAATCATTTTACGACAATATTACTATTAGACCCCTATTTTAAAATAAAGGGTTCAATATATAGGGGTATTTTGGGAGTTTTAGTAAAAAAATCATTAATTCCATTCCCTCCTATTCCTCCCAATTTCGGGGGGAATGAAAATTTGAGGTTTTAAGGGAATAGAGAGGAATGAGTGTTCCCTCCTACCCATTCCATTCCCTCCCACTTAAACTTCCAAATAAGGGAATGGACTTTCCATTCCCTCCTTTAAAACTCCCAAGCAAGAGAAGGGAAGAATATTTTAAAATTATTCTTTTTATTCCTTTCCATTCCATTCCATTTTCTCCTACCAAGCAGATGTTAGGATTAGTGCCCTTAAAATCCTATTGTATGATACTATGTATGATATTAAGTTTGACATTGTGTATGACATTATGTATGACTTAATATCATGTCAATAAATTTGTTTTATTATTATCTGAAATAATAGTAACATGAATATTCGGACATTATCACATAGTCCATGAGATGCATAGTATGTGATTTATGTGAAGATTCACAAAAGATATAAATCACAAGTTCTTTGTAAACTTAGAATTATAGTTCGAAGTCGGTGATGAAATTGGGCATTTCATCTGCGAAGACTATAACATATCAACTACGATGATTTGTCTTGATCATGAAAGTGGAGACTTCTAGTTGATGTGTTAATATATTTTAAGAGTTAAGACATATTGAATTAGACCGCTGTGAGATTTATTATTCTCCTAATGACTGTCAAATGAATAATAAATCTCACGACTTACATTTGCATGAACTCTTAATCTTGAGAGAATAATGGACCTGATCATAAGGTGTAGATTGCTTTGATATATCAGGAGTGAGATCTGAAGTAACAGTCAAAACCTCATTATATTGGGCAGCCACATTTAGTGTTGATGGAATATATATTCTCAAGATGGAATTCATAGTCTCTTAACGGAGATATAAAGTATCCCCTTGAGATAAGTTTAATGAGTTTGTTATTGAGAGAGTTAGGCCTAACCACTTTAGTAAGACTAAAGTATATATTTATGGAATTGGATTTCATAAATATATAATAAATAACATTAAGTGATTAAACCGGGTACTCAAGGATTAAGATGTAGTAATTTACAAAGTGACAGTCTACATTAATGACTTTGTATTACTACGAATATTTTATGAAGAGGTTGCATGTATAATAAAGTCTTGGGATATAATTTATAGATAAGACCTAGAGTGCAACTATATTTATATAGTGGTATTAAATATAGTTAATGGTAACTTTAGGCTTGTCAAGAGTTGACAGAAAAGCCCAAGGCGCATTGGAGTTAGTGTCTTATTGGTCCCTTTTGGTCCCACTCCAAGCCACACACTTAAACCCAATTGGTAAGGCCCAAAAGGCCAGCCCAAGTAGATAAATTGGTTAGATACAAAGGGAAAAGCGTTCAGATTTTTCAGTGTGTGAAAAACAACATTGAAATTATGTGCATGTGAGTTTTTATCACTCACTAGTTATCCATTTGTTACCAATTGAGAGACCACACATCTTAGGCGTTAGTGAAATTGGAATGAAGATTAAAAGTATTCCCGAGTACTTCAATCTTTGTTTTTGAAATTCACCGCTTCAAGGTACAATCTCTTGTTCTCAAATTCTGAAATTTACTTAGTACGTGTTATCAATATCGAATGAAGTAGATCTGTTTAAAACTTAATTTCCGCTACATTCACATCTATTTCCATCAAATGGTATCAGAGCGGTCTTCAATTTCGTATTGTTTAACATGTTTTGTGAGTTTTAGAATTGGAGATGATAGTTTCATATTGTTAGAAGATTGTGTTTTAATTTTCTGCATGTTATTGAGACTATGATTTGATGAAGACTGAAATTGATGTTATGATGTTGATTAAATTTGAATTTAAGTATGTTAAATTGATCTTTAAGACTATAGCATCAATGAATTTCAGTTTTGACATCATTTTCTGTTCAAGCATGTTCGTTTGAAAGTTGTTTATTCATGAAAAACGAAGAAAACTGCCTTAGGAAAAATTCTGGAAATTTGAAATTCGCGATTTTCGATCGATCAAAAATCACTTTCGATCAATCGAATGAGACAGTGATCAGACTTTTTAGAACGATTGAATTTTGATTGTTAGTCGATCGATCGAATTTATTTTTCGATCGATCGAGAGGCAATCGAGTATCAATTGAAAGAGTCAGAGGATCAAGTTCGAATTTCTTAATTTTTTCGATCGATCGAGGGGCACTTTCGATCGATCGAAAGAAAGAAAATTAGAATTTTTTCTAAGTGTTTTCTCATATAAAAGGGGCAAGACAATGTGTAATTAAATTATGCATGTTTTAAAACTAAAAACATTTCTTTTAAAACATCTAGTGGGAGAGAGATACAAGGGTTGGGTCTCACGGCCTCCATTGTCAGTTCATAGTAGTATGGAATAAATACTTTGTCTTTGCTTTGAGCTTAGCATTCCATGCGGAGAGCATTTATTTCATGGTCCTACAAGATTGAATTTCTTGGTTTATAGTGGTTTGATCAAACACCTTGTCTTAGCCTCGAGCTTTGCATTCCATGCGAAGGGTGTTTTGTATCATGGTACTACAAAATAAGCCTGTTAAGGGGATGAAATGTGGCTACACATGACTCTAGACAATGGTATACACTAGACTAAATATTATAGTATCCTCTATGCTAAGTTCTTACTATAATTATTTAGAGACCAAATGTATAACGGCATATTATTAGTGTTTGATAAGAGTTATCATGATAGCACTAATGATGAGAATAGTTCTCAATCAATCATAGTATTTTATATTCACTCTATGCTGAGGGATATTGAATATGGGATTGGGTTGTCGTTGCATATATTATATTATGGTTTTATTAAGGTTCCATACTATATGTTTATATGCTAAATTGATAATGTCCACTTTAATTGATTATATTCATATTTATTGTTTTCAGATTTAGAACATGGCATCATTTAGCCCACTTGTAACTATTCTTAACCAAAACAAACTGACTGGATTCAACTATGTTGACTGGAAAAGAAACTTGGACATAGTTCTTACTGCTGAAGAGCATAAGTATGTTCTTACTAAACCATGTCCTAGCTTTCCTTCATTAGATGCTCCTTCTGAGGAAAAACAACGATATGATCGTTGGCAGAAATCTAATGAGATGGCCAAGTGCTACATCCTAGCATCTATCTCAAATGTTCTACAGCATCAAATGCAGGATGTAGAACTAGCTTCAGACATCATGCTAAGTCTGAAGGAGATGTTTGGTGAGCAAGGCCGTTCTGTAAGGCAAGAGACCATGAGGCAAATTTATAATACCAAAATGGCTGAAGGTATTTTAGTGAGGGAGCATTGTCTTACAATGATCTCTAATCTAAATACATTGGAAGTTTTAGGTGCCGATATTGATGGAGAATCCCAAGTGGATATGATACTCCAGTCGCTACCAGAATCATTCAAGGAATTCAAACTTAACTATAATATGAACAAAAAGATTTATACCTTGTCTGAATTAACGAATGAATTGGTAGCGGCAGAAGGCATTCTTGGTACTTCCCATGTTGAAGCCAATGTTGGTAAAGCTTCTACTTCTCAACCTAAGTCGAAAGGCAAGGGTAAGAAGAAGAAGAAGAAGGACTTCACCAAGCAAGAGGGTAAACAAATTGCCTTAGGGGTTGCTGATAAAGGAAAGAAGATCAAAGGAAAGTGTTTCCATTGTGGTGAGAAAGGGCATTGGAAGAGAAATTGTCCAATATTTAAGGCTGCCAAGAATAAAGGTATGAATAATACATTCCTTCTTGAAATATGTTTGGTACAGAATCCCACGGATTCCTGGTGTGTGGATTCAGGTTGTACTAATCATACCTGCAATTTCTTGCAGGGGTTTCAGGAGACCAGAAAGCTTAAAGAAGGGGAGTTGTTTCTTACTTTGACTGATGGGAGCAAGATTTCAGTTGTAGCTGTTGGTGTTTGTAATTTATGTTTTGAATCTAGAGTTTTAATATTAGAAGACTGTTTGTATGTACCTAATGTTCGTAGGAATTTAATTTCTGCTACTTACTTAGGTAAACATGGATATTGTGTTATCCTGAAAGACAATGTTGTAATAAAGAAGAATAAAGTATTTATCTGTTCTGGCAATATTGTGGATGGTCTTTATATTTTAACTCTTGATAAGCATGAATTATATAATTCTGAATTAGATAATAACTCTCATGTAAAATCATTAAAGAGAAAGTTTCCTTCTACTAGTGATGCATATCTTTGGCACTTGCGTTTGGGTCATATTAGTTCAAATAGGATTCAAAGACTAATTAAAGATAGACTCTTAGAGCCCATGGACTTTGATGAATTTCCAGTTTGTGAATCTTGTTTCGAAGGTAAAATGACCAAACGATCTTTTAAAGCAAAAGGTAGAAGAGCTCAAGATTTGCTAGAGTTAGTGCATTCTGATGTATGTGGTCCTATGTCAATCCAAGCAAGAGGTGGCTATGAGTATTTCATTACTTTCACTAATGATTACTCAAGATATGGTTATGTGTATCTAATGAAACGGAAGTCCGCAGCCTTTGAAAAGTTCAAAGAGTTTAGGGCTAAAGTTGAGAATCAATTAGGCAAACACATAAAAGCCATTCGATTTGATCGAGGTGGTGAATACCTTCTTGGGGATTTTAAGGATTACTTAACTAAGAATGAGATTGTATCCCAATTGACTGCACCTAGAACTCCACAACAAAATGGTGTAGCAGAGAGAAAGAATAGGACTCTTTTAGATATGGTTAGGTCCATGATGAGTTATTCAACTCTACCTATTTGTTTTTGGGGATATGCCTTAAACACAGCAATGTATCTTCTGAATTTAGTACCTTCGAAGTCTGTTCTTAAAACACCTGTGGAGTTGTGGAATGGGCATAAGCCTAGTTTGCGACATCTCCATATTTGGGGTTGTCCAGCACATGTGTTAAAAGGAAAGTCTGACAAGTTACAGTCTAAAACAGAAGTGGTTTTCTTTGTTGGGTATCCAAAAGGAACTGTTGGAGGTTTATTCTATAGTCATAAAGATAACAAAGTTTTTGTTAGTACAAATGCTAAATTCTTGGAAAATGACTATATGAATAATTTTACTCCTAGAAATAGAGCTGTATTGTTTGAAATGAATGAATCTGTAAATAAACAACCAATAGATGAAACTAGGGATGATGTGGCTGTATTAGATACACCACAAGATACTACTCATGACATTTCTAGTACTCAGGTGCCTCGTCATAGTGGGAGAATTGTTCGGCCTCCTATAAGATTCATAGGTTTGGGAGAAACTTATGAAACTATCTCAGAAGAGGTTGAATCGGATCCCTACACATATGATGAAGTAATGAATGATATAGATGCACATCATTGGGTCCAAGCTATGAAATCTGAATTAGATTCCATGTATTCCAATCAAGTTTGGGATCTTGTAAAGGCACCTAACGGCATTAAACCTGTTGGTTGCAAATGGGTTTACAAGAGGAAGAGAGGGATAGATGGAAAGGTTGAAACCTTTAAAGCAAGACTAGTGGCAAAAGGGTATACACAAAAAGAAGGTATTGATTATGATGAAACCTTTTCTCCAGTAGCAATGCTTAAATCTATCAGAATTCTCTTATCCATTGCTGCTCATTTTGATTATGAAATTTGGCAAATGGATGTCAAGACTGCATTTCTTAATGGCAATCTTGAAGAGGAAATCTATATGATGCAACCGGAAGGTTTTATAGCAAAGAACCAAGAGCATATGGTATGCAAGTTGCAAAGGTCCATTTATGGACTTAAGCAAGCATCTAGGTTATGGAACATCAGATTTGATTAAGCAATCAAGACATTTGGTTTTGAACAAAATCTTGATAAACCATGTGTGTACAAAAGACATCAAGATAAAGCAGTAATGTTCCTAGTGCTTTATGTTGATGATATTCTACTCATTGGAAATGATGTAGGGGTAATGTCATCGGTAAAGGTTTGGTTGTCAAGCCAATTTGATATGAAGGACTTGGGTGAGGCTAACTTTATTCTAGGGATCAAGTTTTGGCGAGATCGCAAGAATAAAATGTTAGGCTTATCACAAGCTGGATATATAGATAAGGTTTAGAACGGTTTAGCATGCAAAACTCCAAGAAAGGATTGCTTCCTTTCAGACATGGAGTTCCTCTGTCTGATGACCAAAGGCCTAAGACTCAAGAGGAAGAAGAAATGATGAGACAAGTTCCTTATGCTTCTGCAGTAGGAAGTCTCATGTATGTCATGCTTTGTACTAAACCAGATATCTGTTATTCAGTTGGCATGGTCAGTCGATATCAATCAAATCCATGACCAAAACATTGGCAAGCTGTAAAGCATATTCTCAAGTATCTACGAAGAACGAGAGATTATATGCTTGTTTACCGAAGTGAGGATTTGATACCTATTGGCTATACAGATTCAGATTTTCAATCGGATCTAGATTTCAGAAAATCCACTTCAGGATGTGTTTTCACCTTGAAAGGAAGCTGTATGGCTCAAGAAGTTCCTTTCTGACCTTGGTGTAATAAGAATGGAGCAAGTTTCAATCACATTGTTTTGTGATAACAGTGGAGCAGTTGCACAATCTAAAGATCCAAGGAATCACAAGAAAGGAAAGCACATTGAGAGGAAGTACCATATCATTCGAGATATTGTTACTCGTGGAGATGTGGTGATAGCAAAGATTGAAAGTGAAAATAATCTAGCAGATCCATTTACTAAAGCTTTGCCTCAAAGGACTTTCGAGTCACATTTGGAAAGAATGGGAGTTAGATTAGTGCACAATAGTCTTTAGGGCAAGTGGAAGATTTGTTAGGATTAGTGCCCTTAAATCCTATTGTATGATACTATATATGATATTAAGTTTGACATTGTATATGACATTATGTATGACTTAATATCATGTTAATAAATTTGTTTTATTATTATCTGAAATAATAGTAATATGAATATTTGGACATTATCACATAGTCCATGAGATGCATAGTATGTGATTTATGTGAAGATTCACAAAAGATATAAATCACAAGTCCTTTGTAAACTCAGAATTATAGTTCGTAGTCGGTGATGAAATTGGGCATTTCATCTGCGAAGACTATAACATATCAACTACGATGATTTGTCTTGATCATGGAAGTGGAGACTTCTAGTTGATGTGTTAATATATTTTAAGAGTTAAGACATATTGAATTGGACCACTGTGAGATTTATTATTCTCCTAATGACTGTCAAATGAATAATAAATCTCACAACTTACATTTACATGAACTCTTAATCCTGAGAGAATAGTGGACCTGATCATAAGGTGTAGGTTGCTTTGATATATCAGGAGTGAGATCTGAAGTAACGGTCAAAACCTCATTATATTGGGCAGCCACATTTAGTGTTGATGGAACATATATTCTCAAGATGGAATTCATAGTCTCTTAACGGAGATATAAAGTATCCCCTTGAGATAAGTTTAATGAGTTTGTTATTCAGAGAGTTAGGCCTAACCACTTTAGTAAAACTAAAGTATATATTTATGGAATTGGATTTCATAAATATATAATGAATAACATTAAATGATTAAACCGGGTACTCAAGGATTAAGATGTAATAATTTACAAAGTGGCAGTCTACATTAATGACTTTGTATTACTACGAATATTTTATGAAAGGGTTGCATGTATAATAAAGTCTTGGGATATAATTTATAGATAAGACCTAGAGTGCAACTATATTTATATAGTGGTATTAAATATAGTTAATGGTAACTTTGGGCTTGTCAAGAGTTGACAGAAAAGCCCAAGGCCCATTGGAGCTAGTGTTTTATTGGTCCCTTTTGGTTCCACTCCAAGCCACACACTTAAGCCCAATTGGTAAGACCCAAAAGGCCAGCCCGATTAGATAAATTGGTTAGATACAAAGGGAAAAACGTTCAGATTTTTCAGTGTGTGAAAAACAACATTGAAATTATGTGCATGTGAGTTTTTATCACTCACTAGTGGAATTGAAGTGAAGATTAAAAGTATTCCCAAGTACTTCAATCTTTGTTTTTGATATTCACCGCTTCAAGGTACGATCTCTTGTTCTCAAATTCTAAAATTTACTTAGTACGTGTTATCAATATCGAATGAAGTAGATCCGTTTAAAACTTAATTTCTGCTGCATTCACATCTATTTCCATCAGCAGAGCCTTAACCTAACCAAAATCATTGTAGAAAGAGCCTTCGCTCTTTTTATATAGTTAGTAGAAGTAGAAGTAGAAATAATTTTCCACTGTATAATAATTTTCCACTTCATAATAATATTATCACAATATTTTAATTTTTTAATTTTTTCAATTTACGTTTTACCAAACACAATCCAATAGGTCTGACAATTTGTGTATACACTGGATTTCATATTGGTAGAATGTGGCCAAAAAATGTCTTATCAAGGATGTGAATAATAATGTACCTTTTTTTTTTTTTGGGAAATTGCACTTTACCCACCTGCGGTTTGGTCCGTTTTAACAATGCTCACCTGTGGTTTGAAATTTGTCACTTAACCCAGCTGAGGTGGCCTCTGTTAGACCCCTGTTACCCACCTCTGCCCTTTCTGTTAGAAAATACAGTTTACTATATAAGCCAAAATTAGAATTCAATTAGAACACAGCTAGAACCCTAAAGGACCGAGCTCTCTCCCTCTCTCTATCTTCGAATGCTCAAAAATCCCCAAACCCATTTCCCTTTGTACTCCGATTGCCAAAGTGAAATCTGAACATGTCTTCTTCAAACTATTACTCGGGTTCCAGTCACCATTCATGCTCTGCTGACCATTGTCGAATACGGACTGCTCTGACCTTGAACAATTTTGGGAGAAGGTTTTATGGGTGCAGCTACGATGATGTGGTGAGTAATAGTTGGGTTTCATATTTTTTTTCCTTTTTTATTTCTAGTTTTGTTGGCTTTATGAATAACCCTAATTTGATTTTGTTTGTAGGATGATGAACCTACTTGTAAATACTTTAGGTGGTTGGATGGCAAATCATGTAAGCGTGGATCTGAAGTTGCACCCATTGTCCTAGCAAGATTTAATATGTACAAGAATCAAGCAAGAGTTGCAGAGGAAAAGGAAAAGGAAAAGAAGGCCAGTGATAGGGAAACAACAGCTATTGAAAGGGAAAACAAAGCCAAGTGAAGGGAAGAAAAAGCTAGGGTGAGAGAGAGGATAGCTAAAGAGAAGTTACAGAAATACAAATTTGCACTTGTTGTGTCATGGGGGTTTTTTGCTATTTTTTATGTGTTTTCTGGTAGGATGGGAGAATTTGGAACAAAGCCATTGTGTCTGCCTTGAAGGCAAGTTGTTGTAGTTATTGTATAATTTTGGGTACTACCACTTTTGATAAGTGTATTCCATGTATTTGGCATTATGTAATGTTGTTGTTTATTTGAATAGAGTATGAAATTTGTTCTTTATGTGATGTGTTCTTCTTTGTATGATGTATTCTTTATGTAATTTGTTCTTGTTTATGTAATGCTACCTTGTTTATGTAATGTGATCTTGTAATTTGAATAGAGCATGCTGCCTTGTTTATGTAATGTGTAATGTTGCCTTGTAATGTGTTCTTTATGTAATGTGATTCTTGTAATTTGAATAAGGTATGCAATATGTTCTTCTTTATAAAGATTGTGTATGTTGTACATCAATTGGGTAGGCGAGGACATGCAACCCACAAGATTCTGTTTACATCAATTGAAGAAGCATAAAGAAGTATGTTTTAAAGTAAGACCATTCCATACATATAAAATAAGCATTGTTCAAAACAAGTGGACTCCACCTAACATTAATGGCTAAACACTGCCAAATTTCATCTAAGCAAGAGTACCATTCCATACATATATAATAAGCATTGTTCAAAACAAGTGGACTCCACCAAACATTAATGGCTAAACACTGCCAAATTTCATCTACATAATAGGTGGTTATGTGCCCACTAAGACAACAATAAAATAACTTTACAATATAAAGTTCTGCACAATAACACAAAAAAAAAAAAAATGTGGTGACATGCCACTGTCAGACATGCATAATAACAAAAAAAAGTAAAGTAAAGTTTCTGCTTACACATTCACCAATCTTCATTTCCCAAAGACTTTGCCCTTGTCCTTGCCTTTGCCCCTCCCTGTTGAGAACATTGCACCAAATGTCTCAGCTCTTAATCCACCTCCTTTCCTATATGAGAACAGATGACTACTCCCAACGACCCTTGGTGGTACCAATTCCCTTCGAGGTTGCAAAATACATAGAAATTCCATATCAAGATCTAATTATGTAAGTATAAAGGGTGGTCTTTGTGTTTGTGTTTGTGTTTGTGTTTATGTATATACCTGAGATAGAGGTTTTCTTGTGTCCCATGTTTCCTTAAGAGTATGAGAGATGGGCTGGCTGCATGAGAACCATTGAGCAATGGGTGCTTTACTTGGTGGTGGTCTGCTTGAAGCTTAAGTAGATGTTTGGGCTGGCTATGTGTAGGGTTTGCCTATTGGCTGCCTCAGTGGTTGCTTTTGTGGCTATTTTATTGGTTGACTTGCTTGATGGGTGGTTGGTTTTTTTGTTGGTTGACTGGTTGTCTGCTATTTTGGTTAACTGGTTGGCCTTGGCCTTCTTGGTCACTTTATGGCTTTTGCTGCCTTAACCGATAAGGTGATTGACATTGAGGATTCTTCTAATAATAAAGTACCAAAGAAATTAACCCTTCAGGAAGTCTATGATAAGCTATGCACTGAATTTATAAAATTTGAAAAAGACTTCTCATTTTTGTAGGAAAGAACTTAATGAGGTAAAAAATGAAAGAGCTGATCTGTTAGTCAAACTAGATGAGACTACAAGGTTAGTTAAGACTCTTGTTGTGGAGAACACCTCATTAGAAGAAAAGGTAAAGAATCTTGAGGTTGAGCTTAGTCAAGCAAGAACTTAAATAGAGAGGATGTCTAGTGCAAAGTTTGATGAGGTATTGAATGCTCAAAAGCCTAGTTTTGATAAGAATGACTTAGGATATGCTGTTTCCTCTTGTCCCTCCTCTTCCATGGCTTCTGGATCAAGGACTGTCTTTATGCCCCAATCTGAAAATGGTGATAAAGGTATGAAATCCATAACTGATTTGTCTAATTCTAAATCCTTCATTAGACCCCATGTTTGTCACCATTGTGGTGTTTTTGGACACATTTGTCCTAATTGCCTTAAGTTGTATCCTTAAAAGCAAGTGTCCAAATAGTCACAGATTTCCTCTCAAGGACCTACACTTTTATTTGGAGTGTTATTAAAAGCCTTGAGCTTTTTAACTCAATTTCATGATAATATTAATTCTTCCATGTCATTTAGTAGACATACTAGGACATGTGCCTTTTTATCTTCACGGCCAAAGACTTGTGCTGTGTGGGTGAGAAAGGAGCCTAAGACCTAATTGTCTTTTCTATTGTCCTCTAGTTTAATTATTTATATCTAAGGTATGACTTTCTTGCATGATTTCTTATCTGCTTTTGGAATCATACTTTCATGCATCTGCACCCTTCTATCATGCCTTCATGCATATGCATCTTTCTTTCATGCTTTCATGTTGTTTGTCTGTTTTTGTTTGGTAGTTTAGTTTTTATTTTGTTTGTTTTTCAAAATTTTAAAATAAAAAAAAATAAAAAAATAAAAATAAAAAAGGAAAAAGTTAGAAAAAAAAAATACAAAAACAGTGTGTATGTGTACATTGGTACTTGTGTACCTTGGATGGCCATTGAAACAAAGTTTTCTAAACTTTGTATTTTTTGTAGTTTAGATGAGAATCTCTATGCACAACTAAGCAAGTGAACTTTGTGACTCGTGTTTGTGATGAGTAAGATTAAGTGATCTCTTGTACTTAATACTCGTATCACTCTTTTTGACAGGAAGAACTAGAAAATCCTTAGAGAAAGGTATAAATAACCATCTCACCTCTGTTGCCTGCCAGTCATGAAATGACATTTGTATGCTTTGGCATAGTAAAAGTGGAATGTCAAATGCTTAACATCATTGAGTATTTCTTTTCTCTCTCAATATGCTCATGCATGATATGCTTATTAAAAGAAAAATATGCAAAGAAAAATAAATGAAAAAAGATTAAAATTCTTTATATATGATTGCAAGCATGTATTTAAGGAGATATGGGAGTAATAAGATGTACCTCGAAGGTGATAGTCCCCATCAAACAATTATGATTGTATGTGAGTTAAAGTGATTTTCTCATATCTCAAATCATCATAACATGTCGACGTTTATACAATCTTGCAATGTTTTTCACACACAACATGCAATATTCTTTGCTCTTTTGATACATTTGCAAGTACAATGTGATTTGGCCATCACAAGGAATACTTGTGTTAATGTATGCTCACTAACTGTCATAACTTGTTTTTGAAATATAAAATTAGTTAAACTTGTTTAATGTGTATGTGTGTTTTGGGATCTATGTGCTTAACATTTTTCGTGTTGAGAGATGTTTTTGAAAGCTTAATATGCTGTTTGGATCTTTGGTTGAGTAGCTTGCTTGATTGCATTCTTTTCTGTGTGTTTTTCCTCTCTTTGAAAAATTGGTTTTAAGCAATCTCGACAACTTCTCGATACCTCTCGATAGCTGGTCTATCTATCAAGCCCTTTAATCTTCTTTTCATTGCATTCTCGATAGCTTCTTAATAGATTCTCGATCCATCGAGAAACCCTCTGTCTGCTCGATAGATGCTTGATAGTTGTTCGATCCATCGAGGTTGGCTTCTGCTCGATAGCTGCTCAATAGCTTCTCAATCTATTGAAATCCTCTTCCATGCATTGTTTTTCACATGTTTTGCATCTTTCTGTTATCTTATCATCCATTGCATCTTGTTTCATTACATTCGTGCATTTATATGGATTCTTTGTACTCCCTTGATCGTCGTTGATCATCTTTATATTTCTCGGGTGAAACTTTCTAGCTTCTTGTACCCTTTGTCAATCATGACAAAAAGGGAGAGAAATTGTGGAGAATATGTGGTTTCTTTTCAAGATTCTACATGTTAGGGGGAGAAATACTTACCCTTGTAAAGGGGAGTTGTGTTTCATCTTGTTAGGAGGAGTGCTTACCTCCTTCTTCTTGTACACCGGTTTTGTGACCATGTTTACATACATTGTGCTTATCTTTGATATATATATATATATATATATTTATATGATGATGTATGTCTTCTTCACCCACCTTTACAATTGTTGTTTATTTTCTATCTTTATACACATGTTTCTTATTACTTGTATACAATCTTTTATTTCTGTTTTATACTAAGATGCCTTGAAAAGTTTTATTTTAAAGTGTCTCAAAAATACAAGTTGTCAAAGTCTACTTGCCATAAACTCTCTTCTTGCAAAGTTTTTCAAGAGTTTGTGTTAGGATAGATTTTATTGTATTCAACAAATAAGTATGAGTTGAGTGGTTTATGACTTCTCTTATATGTTCATTTGTTTGGTGTGGTTTTGTCACAGATTCCTAAAGGGGGAGATTGTTAGGACATATGTGATTCAATGTTATGAACATATGTCAATATTTTATGAAATTAGCTAATCTTTTGACAAAATGCATTTTACTTGTAATTGGGTAGATCTAGGATGTGTTTAATGCTTCAAGAAACAATGTTTCAAGTTCAAGTGTTAAAGCCATGCAAGTTTGTCCAAGAAACAAGTGAAGAAGTGTTAGATTTTAAAGCTCGATAGTTAGCTTGATAGCTCTCGATAGCTCGCAACAAGTGAAGAAGTGTTGATTCATTAAAGCTCAATAGCTAGCTCGTTAGCTTTCAATACCTCTCGATAGCTTGCAACAAATACGAAAATCAGTTTTTTCAGATCTAATTTTTGGCCCTTACTTATGTATTTGTGTAAGGTTTCTTTTCTCACAACCCTTGACATATATAAGGCTTATTTTAAAGGTGTCAAATATGAGAATACAAGGAGAACACATGCAAAAAGTGACCGATGCCTTATTCTCTCTGAAAGAAGGTACTGCGTCTTTGCGCCTTAGGGTTTAATAACCAAGTGCTTCTTGATTTTCATTGTTGATGAAGTGAAGAACTTTGCAGTTAACATCTTCTTCAATTTTGTGAGTTAGTCACGTATTGGGAGCTGTGCATCATTGGTTAGTCACGTACTAGGATCCGTGCAAAAAGGGTGGCATTCATATATTGAAGAGTTTAGAGGTTTTGAAGCGATAGAAGGTTTCTACTGTAAACTCATCTACTAGATCTAAAACTTTTCTTTATTATAGTGGATTGCTTTTTGGGAAGGTTTCCCCTGAGATTTTTTTACTGTGAAACTAGTTTGTTTCACTGGTTTTCTTGGGTCATCATATCTTGTCTTATTTACTTTTCTATTGTGCATGATTTTGACATTATACTGATTTTTGTTAGTTTTAATAAGTTTTATTCATAATAAATCTAATTAATAACTTAGGTTTAAAATTTGTTAATTCTATCAATTAGTTCTGAATTTCCCAATAGACATCACCTTATATAGAAGTATAATTGGTTGTTTATTGTATTTAACTACTATTCATCATGATATATCATTTAGTGTTGGTGTGTGTGCTAGATTCCAAGCTAATCCTAAAATGTCACATTTAATTGTTGTAAAAAGAATTATTAAATATGTGAGGGGGACTAGTGATTTTGGGTTGTTCTATAGCCAAGAGTCTAATGTATCTCTTGTTGGTTATTCTAATGTGGATTGAGCTGGAAATGCCGATGATAGGAAATACACTATTGGTGGGTGTTTTTATGTAGGAACAAATTTAGTTGCTTGGATGAGTAAGAAGTAAAATTCTGTCACTTTGTCAACTGCAAAAGCAGAATATATTGATGTTGGAAGTTGTTGTTCACAACTCCTTTCGATGAAAAAACTTTTAGGTAATTATGGTCTATCACAGTAAACTATGGTTGTGTATTGTGATAATTCTAGTGCTATTGATATCTTTAAGAATCTAGTACAACATTCTAGGACCAAACATATAGAGATTGAAAGTTCAAATAATGTGTAAAACACTATGAACGTTTACACCCCCAATTTACAAATTACCAATTCAAGCTTAATATAAAACAATGTACGTGCGGAAAATGAACATAAACTTATAACAAAATTGATAAAAAATCTAAACCAAATAAAATCACATCCACAGCAGAAATTAAATGGAAAAGATTAAGAGAAGAGAGATGCAAACACAAGGACAACACAATGATGTGTTATCGAAGAGGAAACCGAAGCCCTCGGCCTAAAACCTCTCTGCCGCCCTCCAAGTGGTCAATAATCCATTAAAGAATGAAGTTGGGATAAATGAATAGTAGAAAACCCTCAAAGCCTAATCTACCCAGTGTATCTAAGCCCTCCAAGCTTCTTTCTCCAACGAGGTTGCACCGAACCTTTGTCTTCTTTAGCTTACTAGATTCCACTATAGCCCATAGCATCAACCAATATCCATTGGTCCCTTCCTAACTGCTTCCTAAAGTACCAAAAAGCCTTCTCACAGATATGGGTATAGTGAGAAAAGGATTTGGGTAATGAACCTCTCAAGGATGTAACAATGGAGAGGGTGAGAGTTGAGGAATTTGAAGAGTCACTATGTAAAGATTGTAGATGAGTCAGTTTTGTTTATCTCTAAGATTTCTCTCTCAAAATTCTCTCTAGAAACTCTCTACATTTCGTGGGTATAAGAGGTATTTATACTGGAGTGAGAATGAAATGCGAAGAGTCAGTTTTTCCAACACAAAGTGGACTGGCGACTTGGCCTCACGACTTGACCGAGTCACGAGTTCAAGCCGCGAGCTAACTGAATAGCCAGTTTGGACTTTTTGTTTTGTAGTGCTCCAGCTGGCATGACTATTAAGCTCCTTTGCATGCTCCACACGTGTGCCACTTTTGACGACTTGCAAGCCACGAACAAGCCGCAAGATCCAGTTGCAAGCCACTTGCTGAGTGCACAAACTTGAACTTTTATTCACACTCTCTCACACACTACCCTTACATGATTCCCACCTAAATACATGGTTTATAAATGCTAAATTAAACGAAAATTTGGCATAAAATAAAGCCAACAAGATGGTTGATTAAATTCAGCCTTGCAGAGATTAGATATCACTTTATTAGGGATCTTGTTGAAAGGAAAGTTGTTGCCCTTGGTATATCCTTATTGAATGTCAGAATGCTGACATCTTTACCAAACCTCTTGATAGGAGCAAGTTTGAGTCTCTTCATCAAGTGATTGATGTTATCAAATGTCCCTAATCACCTAGGATATCTTTGGTCCTTGTGCTTTAACTCTCAATCCTTTTGACCAAAATATTTTTGAATAGGATTTTCTTTGCATTTCATTCTAGGTTTGTTAGGAGGTTTTTAAGATTTTTCTTTTAAAAAAAATAGAAAATAAGAAAAAAAAATGTTTTGTATTACACATCACCGAGTGTGTAATTGACGTTGGCCTATGAAATTTGCATTTCATGACTGTGTACCTTGTTTAGCTTTGATGAGCTATTTTTTCTACACTTTGCTAGCTTGTTCTATGTAGTGCTTAATTGTGTGAGTTGTTTATAGTCTTTAAACATATGGTCTAGATTTTGATGTCACATTATTTTCATTGTAAGGACAACAAAATTCTATGAGAAATGTATAAATAACCATCTCACCACTATTACTAACCAATCATGAACACTTGTGCAAATTATAAAAGTAGTGCTCAGTAAGATATAGCACTTGCATATCAAGAAAATTGAGGTGTTGCTTTCAAAAGAAAAGAAAAAGCAAAAAGCACAAAGAAAAATTTTTCTTCAAAAGAAAAAATAAAAGCAAAAAGTAAATATAAATAAAAATTGCATGGTTGTAAGCGTGTTTTTTAGGAGATGTGGGAGTTATATGATGTAAGTCCTTCGATGATAGTCACTTTCAAACCAATGTAATTGATGATGTAGAAAATTTATTTATTTACTATCTACATATCACCTTTATCTATCTCATACACTTAGTAGTTGCACACACCACAAGCAAATCTTTGTTAAATATTGTACATATGATTGTGTGTTAACTAATGTGGCTCTCCAAGATTATGCTATTTGTGATACTTAACATACTTTTTCTTTAGGGTTTGAGTTGAAATTTTTTTAGAAGAAAAATTTGAATCTTTGATAATAGGAAATTGGGTTGAAGATGATGTGTTTTTGAAAACTTCTAGAATCATTCGTATGCATTTCATACCATGAAAAATTATTTTAAAAATGTTTCTACAGAAAATTTCAAGTTTTCAAATTTTTTATTTTTATTTTTCAAGGCTCGATTGATCGATCTTGTTTCTCAACCGAATGAAAAAATGATGTTTTTAGGCCAAAGCCCATTGCTAGTTCGATTCCTGCTTTGATTCCTCTCGATTAGTCGAATCTATTTTAAAAAATTTTCAATTCCTAGCTTGATTGCACTTGTTTGATCGAAAATCGTTTTGTTTAAAAAAACAAAGGAATCATATCACTTGTTTTTTCCAAAACTTTCTCTTCTTCCATCGATTCCTCTTGATTCCTTCATTTCCATTTTTTTTCTTTTTTGTCTTTTCTAGGTCAAAGCTTCAAGGGTTTTCTTCCTCAACATCTGGTATGACCTTTTTACCCTTCCTTTTTGTTTAAATAACATGCATTCATGCATAATCATCAAATTTTTCAATAGTTTCAAACAAAAGAGTTTTTGGGATTTCTGTTGATTTTAGGGGTTTTACTTAGATTTTTCAATCGGTTTTTGTTCATGCATCATATTAACATGTTTCCTCTACTTTAATTTCAATTTTTTCATGATTTGTGCCTAATTTCAAAGTTAGAGTTTATGTGTTCTTGAGAAAGTTGGGGTTTTTGTTTGATTGGGTTAAATTGATAGAAATTGGCTTGT
This sequence comes from Quercus suber, assembly GCF_002906115.3. NCBI lineage: Eukaryota > Viridiplantae > Streptophyta > Magnoliopsida > Fagales > Fagaceae > Quercus > Quercus suber. The sequence continues at coordinate 454,070 of NW_027069834.1, forward strand.
GATATTAATTAATTGGGTAATTATACATGTTTTATGCTTGTTGTGATATTCAATTGATTAATATGTGTGTTTTTGAAAATTAGGTTTTTGAAAATTGGGGATTTTGCATAAAATCTGATTTTTTGGGTCTATTTTTCAAAATTGAGATATAATTTGACTGTTTTATGCATTAGACCATTCATCATTTGTGTCTATGCATCATGCATCATATGGTTTTTGAAAATTCTCTCTATATTGTGCTTAATTTCTCTCTAATGTAGCCTGCCCTTGTTTTGTTTGGTTTTTTTTTTTTCTTTTTTTTTCTTTTTTTTTGGTTGCCTCTTTCTTAGATCTTAGATATGGCTCCTAAGGTTGGCAAAAAGTACAAAACCAAAGCTAAGAAATCCACAGCTTCTTCCTCTGCTCCTGTTGAGTTTGATAGGATTAGGTTTCATAAGGCTGAGAATGAGAAATCTTTCGAAAAAGTGAACAAGTTTAGGACTATTTGGGGGGAAAGACAACTAATCCTAGATGAGTTAGATCCTTCTATTCATAGGAATCTAGAATCTAGGAATTGGTTGTCTTTATGTGAGGTTTCTAATTCTCCACATGTTGCCTTGATTAGAGAATTCTACTCGAATCTCTCTATTCATCTTGAAGATTTAGGTGGTCATTACTTGACTACTTGGATTAGAGGTGAGCAGTTTGACATTACAAAGAAAACAATGTCTGATGCTCTTAGAGTCCCTCTTCTACTATTGCTCCTGCTACTGGTGTTCAATCTGCTATTGTGGACCCTAATGTTGAGAAGATTTATGTTGATCCTACTACTGCTCGATCTCGAGGCTGGTGTTGCTAATCCTTCTGCTCCTTATCCTCTCTCACTCCATGCCATGATGGAGGCTGTTATAACTACTCAAGCAGGTCATGGATAGTTTATTGATGAGCTACATATTGTGGTTACTACCCTGAGAGCTGATTTTGCTAAGTTTAGGAGTGCATTTCCACCTCCTCCACCCTCTAATCCTTGATGGTTGCCTTTGGTAATGTGTAACAAAAAGGGAGAGTAGGTTTGAGATTGCTCTTGTACTTAGGGGGAGAGAGTTTTGTTATTTAGGGGGAGAGTTGTTTTGTTTACTTTCATTTTGATGTAGGTTTCATTTTTTGATCTATATCTTTTTTTTCTTGTTTCACAAACATGTTGTTATTATTGACTATGATGGTTCATTGATGATGTTATTCATTTGATATATCTGTCTATCTTTCTATGTTTTGTGAATTCAAGTTCAGTTTTTATTTTTGATTTATACTGTAATTTTCACACATGTTTATGGTTTTGTTAGGACATATGTGATTCACTTGTTAGGAACATATGTCACTACTTTATGTAATTGGCTAATCCTTTGACAAAACGCACTTTACAATGTTTCAAGATCAAGTGTTGAAGACATGCAAGTCGGTCCAAGATTCAAGCTGAAGAAGTGTCTGTCATTAAAGCTTGACAGCTAACCATCTATCAAGCTTAAGAAGCTGTTCCAGCCTCGTGGCTCGATAGCTGCTCGACAGATAGGCATCTATCGAGGTTTATGAAAAATAGAATTTCAGATCTGTTTTAACTCTAATTAGTGATTATGTGTTTGTGCACCGTATGAAAAGATTATTTTAAGGGTCGTCAAAAGAGGACACAAGTTGCACAAGTGTTGAACAAAATTTGTTCAAGCAAATTATGACCGGAGACAGAATTTTGCCATATTTCATCATTCTTATAGAAGTTGCTGTGTTTGTGCACCGTAAGGTTTTGTAACCAAGCATCTTCTTGATCTTCATTGTGGATGAACTGAAGAACTTTGCAGCCAACATCCTTCTCTACTTGGTGATTGAAGTCACGTATTGAGATTTGCGCAATTGGTTAGTCACGTACTGGGAGTCGTGCATCAAAAGGAGAAATTGTCACTATAGAACAAGTCCAATTGGGTATTGGGGTAAGGGTTCAACTGTAGGTTGGTATAAGGTACTGGGTTCCTTTACTTGTAACCGCTTGTTGTGATAATAATGGAATTTCGGGAGTGGTGACCTTAAAATCACTCAGTGGGGTTTTTGCCGTATAGGTTTTTCCCATTCGTAAACAAATCACCATGTCAATTTATTTTTCGCTACATACTTAGTTTAATTGGTGATTTGTTTGTGCTACCACACGATTGCATGTTAATTTGATTAATTAATTAAACTTGACTAATTAATCAATTAATTTATCACAAGGGGTCAATTCGTTTTTGGTCTATCAAGTGGTATCAGAGTAGGCACACTCTGGTTAGGGTTAACCTTTGCTGTGTTAATCCATTGACCCCTGTTTGTCATGGATAGAGGATAGTCATTAATTATACCTCTTTTATTTGATAACATTAACTATGCATACTAGATAGTACGCATGAGAGTTTTCTTGCAATCTTTAGATGAGAAAGTGTGGCAAGCTGTTGAGATAGGCTGGACCAAGCTAAAGAAAGCACCGGCCGATTGGGATAATGCCAAGATTAAGGCGACAAACTTCAACAGTAGGGCATTGAATGCTTTATTCAGTGCATTCACTAATGAGGAGTTCAAGAAGATATTCTCTACTGAAACTGCTAAGGAGGCATGGATCATTTTCCAGACAACCTATGAGGGAACCAAGGCTGTCAAAGATTCAAAACTTTAGAGGCTCACTACAAGCTTTGAAGAAATCAAGATGGAGGAGGATGAGTCGTTCGATGAGTTCTTGTCAAGCTCAAAGACATAGTGAACTTAACCTTCAATTTTGGGGAAATCATTTCTAAACCCAAGATTGTGAGGAAAGTGCTCAGATCTCTACCCAAGAGATTCCGTGCGAAGATTATGGCAATTGAGGAATTAAAGGATATTGACAAGATTTCTTTGACAGAGCTGGTTAGTAATTTGCAAACCTACGAGATAGGGTTAACAAGAATTGGCAAGTCGGGTAAGGGCAAGAGCATAGCATTGAAGGCCAAGAGCAGTGACATTGATGAGTCTTCAAATGATGAGGATTTGAAGATGAAGTCCTATATCACCAAGCAATTCTAGAGTTCATGAAGAATGCTAATGGGAAAGGCTTTGACAAGGACCGTAGGCAATCCAGTTCTTCATAGTTCAAGAGCCAAGACAAAGGGAAGAAGGATGCTAAGGATGGCAGTCAGTACACTATTCCCGCAGGACCTAAGTGCTTTGGGTGTCAAGGCTTTGGTCACATAAAACAGGAGTGTCCTACATATCTCAAGAGCATTGGGAAGAGTAAGGAACTTGTTGCTACCTTGAGCAACACCGAACCTGAGGATGATTTTGAAAATAAGGATGATGGAATCTTGAGTGCCTTCACTGCCACTATCAATTCTATTGAGGGGATTGCTAAAGACGTGGATGAAGAAGAGGACTTGGTGGAGTCTAAGTTCGAGAAGATGGATGATCAAGATGATATCTATACAGCCTATGAGAAATTATACAAAGTGTCTGAGAAGCATAAGAAACTTTATAGGCTGGCCACCAAAAAGCTCAGTGATGTGTGTAAGGTTGAATTTAATCAACCATTCTATTGGCTTTATTTTGTGCCAAATTTTCTTGTATTTCAGAATTTAGAAACTTGTATTTAGGTGGGAATCATTTTAGGGTAGTGTGTGAGAGAGTGTGAAGAAAAGCTCAAGTTTGTGCACTCAGAAAGTGGCTCGCGACTAGTACACGTGTGGAGCATGTAGGGGAGCTGAACAGTCACGCCAGTTAGAGCACTACAGGACAAAAAGTCCAGATTGGCCATTCAATTAGCTTGCGGCTTTAACTCGTGACTAAGTCAAGTCGCGAGGCCAAGTCACTAGTCCACTCTATTTTGGAAAAACCGACTATTCGCATTCCATTCTCACTCTAGTGTAAATGACCCTTATATCCAAGAAATGTAGAGAGCTCCTAGAGAGAATTTTGAGAAAGAAACCCTAGAGAAAAACAAGATTGACTCATCCACAATCTTCATCTTTGTTTCTTTTAATTCGTCTACTCTCACCCTCTTCATTATTACATCCTTTAAAGGTACATAGCCAAATCCTTTTCTCATCATACTCATATCTGTGAGAAGGCTTTTTGGTGCTTGGGAAGTAGTTAGGAAGGGACCAATGGATATTGGTTGATGCTATGGGCTATAGCAGAATCCAGTAAGCTAAAGAAGACAAAGGTTCGGTGTAACCTCGTTGGAGCAAGAAGATTGGAGGGCTTAGGTACACTGGGTAGATTAGGCTTAGAGGGTCTTCCACTGTTTATATATCCTAACTTCATTCTTTAGTAGATTATTGATTGCTTGGAGGGTGGCAGAGAGGTTTTACACGGAGGACTTTGGTTTCCTCTTCGATAACACATCGATGTGTTGTCTTTGTGTTTGTATCTCTCTTTCCTTAATCTTTGCCATTTAATTTCTGCTGTGGATGTGATTTAATTTGGTTTAGATTATGTTATCAATTCTAATTTAGCTTATTTACATTTTTCGCACGTACGTTGTTTGTTAATAAGTTTGAATTAGTAATTTGTAATTTGATGGTCTAAACATTTAAGGGTGTTTTACACACATTTTGAACATTCATTGTGGAACTTGATCATGAAGAGCTTTCCACAAAGTTTGATGAAACCAATTAGACTACTGGAGTACTGAGGTTTGAAAACAATTTCTTGGCTGAGAAGACCAAGAAGCTTAAAGTGGAACTGTTTCAAGTCAGAGCTTAACTGGAGAAGACTTTAAGTGCGAAGCTTGATGAGATGCTCATTCTTCAAAAATTTGCTTCCGATCGTATAGGTTTAGGGTATGATCTCTTTTCTTCTAATATTGCTTCTACTAGTACAACTATTTTTGTTTCTCCTAGTAATAATGCTGAAATTGAGAACAATGATGTTAAAACTGATTTAGTAGTGAGAACATAGACAAGGGTAAATTTATCTTAGGAGCACTTCCTAATGAAGATAAGAACGAAGCTAAAAACCCTAGGACTAAGAAGGCTAACTTTCAAAAGCCTAAACAAAAAAAGTAGCATCTCTGTCATCATTTTGGAGTTGCCGGTTATACTTAACCAAGCTATAAGTGGTTAGCCACTCAACAGAGCAACGACATGATAGTATCTGGAAGCCAAAATTAGCTTCAATCCTCTCTTGCTCCTCTTGGAGATCTTCTCAAAGCCCTCATGTTCCTTTCGAACTTGAACGGTTTCAACTCCTCCCTCACACCACTAGGTCAAGGGTTTAATCAAAGGAAGGGTTCTTCCAAGATGTGAAAGAAAGGACTCCAAGTGATTCTATCACTTTCCTCTCTTTATTCTTGTTTTTGTTTTTACATAACTTGTGTGTTTTGCTTTTATTGTGAGTCATTATATATTTTTTTTCTTCACTTTGTTTAACATGTTTTTGTTTGTTTTCAGTTTTGTTTTTTTTTTGTTTTTTTTTTGTTTTTTTTTTTAATATAAAAATTAAAAAAAAAATTGAAAAATCAGAAAAATACAAAAGTAGTGTGTGTTTTGTGTACATTGGTACTTGTGTACCTTAGATGGCCATTGAAACAAAATTTTCTAAACTTTGCATCTTTTGTAGCTTAGATGAGCATCTCTATGCACAACTAAGCAAGTGAGCTTTGTGGCTCTTGTTTGTGATGAATAAGATTAAGTTATCTCTTGTACTTAACACTCGTATCACTCTTTTTGATAGGAAGGACTAGAAAATTCTAAGAGACAGGCATAAATAACCATCTTATCACTGTTGCCCACCAATCATGAAATGACATCTGTATGCTTTGGCATAGCAAAAATGCAATGTCAATGACATTTGTATGCTTCGGCATAGCAAAATTGAAATGTCAAATGCTTAACATAATTGGGTATTTCTTTTCTATTTCTTATATGCCCATGTATAATTTGCTTAAAAAGAAAAACTATGCAAAGAAAACAAAAAGAATAAGAATGCTTTATATATGATTGCAAACCTGTATTTTAGAAGATGTGGGAGCTATAGGATGTATCTCGAAAGTGATAGTTCCCATCAAACAATTATGATTGTGTGTGAGTTAAAGTGATTTTCTCATATCTGAAATCGTCATAACATGTATATACTTATGCAATCTTGCGATGTTTTTCACACACAACATGCAATATTCTTTGCTACTCTTGATACATGTGCAGGTATAATGTGATTTGGCCATCACAAGATTTACATGTTTTAATGTGTGTTTTTGGGATCTTTGTGCTTAAAATTGTTGTTGAGAGATGATTTAGAGAGCTTAAATTGTTGTTTGGATCCTTGGTTGAGTTGCATGCCTAATTGCATTCATATCTGTGTTTTTCCCTTTTTGAAAAACTGTTTTTAAGCAATCTCGGCACCTTCTCGACACCTAGCTGTCTATCGAACTCTTAAGCTTTTTCTTATCGTAATCTCGACACTTCCTCAATAGCTGGTGGACCGATCGAGAAAACTTCTGTCTCCTCGATAGCTTCTTGACACCTGGTGGATCGATCGAGATTCTTCTAGCCTTTGGTTGATTTGTCCCTTGATAGATCCTCGACAGCTTCATCTGTCGACATTTTGTTCTCTTGACACTTGGCTTGACAGATGTCTCGATACCTCTCGACATCTCTATCTGTCGAGAATTACTAAGGTTCTATAAATAGGTTCTGTGCGATCTGAACTTCATTTCTCTTGATCTTTCTCTCGATAGCTTTGTCTCCTCAGCTCCCTAATCACTCTCTCTCACTCCAAACCTCAATTCCAAGTTTTTTTCAAGTGTTTTCAAGGTTTTTCTTTCACCTGGTAAGTTTCGTTTCTCTCCTTTAACATGCATTTCATGTTTTGAAAACTAGGTTTAGGGATTTTTGAAAAATTTTGGAGTTTTTCAAAATTGATGAGTTATTGTTGCAATTTTGGGATGTGTTTTTACTTAAATGAGTTTCAAATATCATGCATTGCATCACATTAGCATTATAACAGTATTATCATGCATTTAGATGTGTGCAAATTATTTGTGTGCTGATAGAATTGGATTGGGATGAGCCCTTGATGCAATTTCTTTTGTATGTCATATTTTCATGCATTTCCCATGCATATGTACTCTCTTTTTAATATATTTTGATATATTTGAACTGCTTGGGACTTTTCTGATTGCCTTTCTCTCCCCCTCTCTTTTCTGTTTACGTTAGTCATGTCTATGACACCTAAACGTAAGTCAGCTCCGTCTAGGAACCCTCTTCGTTCCAGGGCATTGTCTTCCTCTGATCCTACTCCTTTTCATAATTGGTTCCATGATGAGGATACCCGAAAGGACTTCTCGGAAAACTTTTCTCGATGAGGTGTTCATTCGGAACGCTGAGTCATTTTGGCGGACTTCACTGACACTGACCTACCCGATTTCATTCACAGTCAGGATTGGGAGTCATTGTGCGACGTCCCAGTCACATGTCCATCCGTGTTAATCCAGGAGTTTTACTCCAACATGCATGGACTTTATTCTTCAATACCACTCTTTCATAGTTGCGTTCGATGTACGAGCATTGCTGTCACACCGCAGCTTGTTGCGGATGTGCTCCGTGTCCCGAGGGTAGAGAATCTTGATACTTGTATAGGACATTTTTGTTAGGGGGAGTGTTGATACTTTGAGGGACGTAGTGAGGATTACTTGTATCTTTTTCTTTTCTCTACTTTAGATACATTTATTTCTTGTACATTGGGTCTTGTGACCATTATTGACATACATTGTACTTATTTTCTTTATATGTTGATGTATGTTTTTTTCACCTACCCTTACATGTGCTGTTTCTTTTCTCTTTTTATGCACATGCTTCTTATTATGTGTATGCAATCTATTATTTCTGTTTCACACAAAGATGCCTTGATGAGTTTTGTTTAAAGTGTTTCAGAAATACAAGTTATCAAAGTTTACTTGCCATAAGTTCTCTTCTTGCAAAGTTTTTCAAGAGTTTGTGTTAGGATAGAATTTATTGTATTCAACAAGTGAGTATGAGTTGAGTGATTTATGACTTCTCTCATATGTTCATTTATTTATTATAGTTTTGTCACGGATTGCCAAAGAGGGAGATTGTTAGGACATATGTGATTCACTTGTTAGGAACATATGTCATTACTTTATGTAATTGGCTAATCCTTTGACAGAACGCACTTTACTTGTATTTGGGTAGATCTAGGATGTGTTTAATACTTCAAGAAACAGTGTTTCAAGATCAAGTGTTGAAGACATGCAAGTCTGTCCAAGATTCAAGCTGAAGAAGTGCCTGTCATTAAAGCTCAACAGCTAGCCATCTATCAAGCTTAAAAAGCTGTTCTACCCCTGTGGCTTGACAGCAACTCGATAGATAGGCATCTGTCGAGGTTTATGAAGAACAGATTTTTAGATCTGTTTTAACTCTAATCCATGATTATGTGTTTGGGCTTTCTTAGACATATAAAAGGATTATTTTAAGGGTCGTCAAAGAGAACACAGGTTGCACAAGTGTTAAGCAAAGTTTGTTCAAGCAAATTGTGACTGGAGACAGATTTTTGCCCTAGTTCATCATTCTTGTAGAAGTTGTTGTGTTTGTGCACCATAGGGTTTTGTAATCAAGCATCTTCTTGATCTTCATCATGGATGAACTAAAGAACTTTGCAGCCAACAACCTTCTCTAGTTGGTGATTGAAGTTGCGTACTGGGATCCGCGCAATTGGTTAGTCACGTACTGGGAGTCGTGCATCAAAAGGAGAAATTGTCACTACAAAACAAGTCCAATTGGATATTGGGGTAAGGGTTCAACTGTAGGTTGGTATAAGGTACTAAGATTCTTTTACTTGTAACCGCTTGTTATGATAATAGTGAAATTTCGGGAGTGGTGACCTGAAAATCACCCGATGGGGTTTTTGTCGTGTAGGTTTTCTCTATTCGTAAACAAATCACCGTGCCAATTTATTTTCCGCTACATTCTTAGTTTAATTAGTGATTTGTTTGTTCTACCATGTGTTTGCATTTTAATTTAATTAATTAATGAAACTTGGCTAATTAATATTAATTCATCACAATGGGTTAGTTCGTTTTTGGCCTATCAGGTTTGTTTTCAATGTTTTAGGAATTTACAAGTTAATTCTTTAAACAACTACTGTCTGTTCTAGCAACTAGTAGTTAGTAGTTTGTGATAGAATTGTATTAGGGAAACACTTCGAAAAATTGGGTTAGTTCATGAGTTGAGCAATTCATTTATATATGTGTTTTGTCACAGATTGCCAAAGGAGTAGATTGTTAGGTTCTAAAGATTTAGGATTAAATGTTTAGAATCCTATTTTGTTATGTTTGCAAACCGAGAACAAAAGCATATCTAGATTAAGTGTTAGACATTGCTCAAGATTGCATATTTCAATATTCAAGAACATTCAAACTACAGGAAAGAGAAGTCAAAATCTGTGAAGCTTGATCGATTGAAAATTAGATTTGACCGATCCAAAATCACAGAAAAAATAATTTCTATAGAATTTTAAAATAGGCCTAAGCCCGCGAAAATGTTTACGATTTTAGTCCAACACTTCCAAATATAGAAGGAAGACCCTAGCTACGTTTTGGAGACCTTTGGAAGACTTGTGAGTTACTCCCATGAGATTTGAAAGGTTTTGTACCTTTTAACTACACAAGTATTTGCCGAAATGAGATCTACAATCAAATGCTGATGGAATCTAGTTGCTGCTACAAAGATCAACATCTGATGATCAGAAATCATTGAGTGGGATCTCAAAGTCATAAGCATGGGAGCTTGTGTTGCAAAAAATCCAAGGGAGAAGAGTCTATGGAGTCAGAGCTTGCACATGATTGTGTCAGTAAGTTACTATTGGAGGTAGCAATAGGTTTAGGGTTAAATCTTTTGTAAAAGTTTCAATTCTCTATTAGTGAATTTGTTTACCTTGAGAATAGCTATGTCAAACCCCCTCTAGGTTTTTACCTTGAAACGGTTGATTTTATTGGTTTTCCTAGGTGATCATATTTGTGTATTTTGTACTTTTCTGCTTTGCATGATATGATCTTTTATTGTTTAACATAGATCTGAATAATAAACCTAATAATCAATTTGGTTAATTAATTAGGTTAAACAATCTATTTTAAGGGGTCTAACTAACAAATAATGAGGCTTCTAGAATTACTGAATTAGCTTGCTATGTTTGTCGTTCCAATGGCATTCGATTACTTCTTGTCTTAGGCGGGGTGCTGTGCATTGCCTAGTGAATTTTTTTATATATTTTTTATTTTATAATGTTGTATGGATTTTGTATTCTTCTTGGTTTGATTATGAAAGTTACTAATTCATTTAAAAATGTTGTGCCTCCAAAGATATTAGTGAAACTTGAATTGAGACACACAACATTAAGTGATAATTATGGAAATCAAAACGTTTTTGTCTTTCTAAAGTCTCTCCGATATATGAACTTTTATTGATTAAAGATTTTTTCCCCCATTTGCTATACTGCACATAGTTTTGAATAGCCAGGACCCCCGAAATAGATATGGGTTCGAAAGCCACCAAGCGTATTATTTGATACTATTACATTATAGCATAATGGTCTTGTTGCATATGTATTCAGACTTTGAGCCTCACCGTCTTTGAACTTGCCCCTGTTATCCATATATCCAATATTTCGAAAAAAACTTGCTTTTCCATAGCCTTCATTCCCGAAATGACCACTCCCCATTTGAGTCTTTGTGTGATGACCAGACGGTTCTGAGTTGTAAACCTCTCCACCAAAATCAATTCTGGTTGCAGTACTCGCTAAATAGTTGAAGATGGAACCAGGCCAATATCCAAGTACCTGTTGTTGCACTTGTAACCACCAATTTCCATTGTTCTGAAGCATATAATAAGTATAAGAATTTAGTGAGCAAGGTATGTACACCAAATTTTATAGACTACTAAAACTCCCCTAGGCAATGTCAGGTTTGCTTATTAATGATTGGAATTATATAATGGTTGAGAAAGAAAAGGTTTTTACAAAGAGTTGCAGCATTTTCCCGAGAGTCCATGTCTTACCGATACAAATATTCTGTAATATTTTTTTTTTTCACTCTATATTCCTCCATTCACAACTTGTTCTGTATTTATTTGACTTCTTTTTATAAAATAGCCAAAAAAAAAAAAAACTATACACAGCACATTATGATTGGTAAAACATATAGTAGATTGCAAAAAGTGATATAGAGAATTTGTATTCTTATCATACAATGTGCATAAGCAATATTGGAAAGAAAAACACTAGGAAATAAAAAATTATAGAAATCTATAGTTAATGTATATAAGATGGGTTCGAGTTAATCCTAGTATAATTTCACAAGTGTTACACCTCTTTTTAATTGTAGATTGTAAAAAGATCTAAAGGTGAGAAAGAAAATAATATCATATATTATAACCCTCCATTAGAATCTTAATAAACCATATTTTTTTAATAGTAGGACATATAATCTCATATACAAACATAACCAAAATAAATGTCTGATGTTAGCATATTTAGTGCCAAATTTGATTGTAACATAGTTCAAAGACTTTGTATTTTTGTCTTTGGGGGTTCCATTTGTGTTTGGGTTAGGTGTTTAGAGTCAAAAGTAATACTCCAGGAGACTAGAATTCACACTCGTGAAACTCGAACGTGGCAGACTTTTGAAAAGCAATCAAGATTCAAACTTGTGGGAAATTTGAACTCACGAGTTGATTGCACCTAAAAAAAATTCAATTACATGTCTCTCTCCAGTTCCAACCTATTGCCCCATCTGAGAGTTGAGAGAACTATACACAAGGGCCAAACACTATCAATTTTGTCTACTTTTCCTTCTCAACATGGCCAAATCCTTGAGAGGTTATCATCGCCAATCATTACTATACTGGAGTGTTGTGAGTAAATTGGTGGTGTGGGAATCATCTTCCATTTTAGACATCGTGGCTTGAAGATGTAACTAGTGCTTTGTTATGGATCCGAAGAATATGATAGAGAAAGGACTTCTGCAAAGTTGGTCGCTAGCAGAAACTCAAAGCGCTCAGGTACAAGAGTGAAGCACTATTTAGGTGGCTGTGTGTGTCATATTGTACTACAACTATTTATCATCCGGGGATCATTTGAGCACTATTTGTAGAGCGGTTTATTTCACCCGAGGATCATTTCTCAGGATTTTCTCTTTGAAAACACATCCAGTGTTATCTTTGATTTGGTCCTTTAATTAATTTTCTATAAATTGCTCATTTAATATGCTTTATGTGCTTAGCATGTTATGTTTATCATCCATGCTTAGTTCAATAGGTTTTTTTTTTTTTTTTCCTTAAAAAGTTTCCACCTATGACGACTGTTTCTGATGATAACTCTTTATCGTCAAACCAATTTTTTTTGTATAGGCAGAGATTAAACTTCAAATCTATTATTCAACCTTCATAGACTTTTTCAGTTAAGCTAATTGGAACTCACACTTAGTTCAATAGGCTAATCACTTATTTTGAGACTAATTGATAGTTTCGCTTCAAAGTGACTTAACTGTAAAATGGGAATCTTGAGGTCTACACAATTTCCAATTTAATTAGGTAATCTATTAGATATATAGTTCCATATAAAAATTTGGATATAGTATCTCAGGTGCTATTCCTTTGGTTTTTATTTTAAAATTTAATCATATGACTACTTAACTAAAAAATATACTTCCATCTCATGAGAAAAAAGCCACATGACAGAATTTTATGAAGGGAAATTAAGGAACAATACCTAAGTACTGTACTTAAGCCTTGTTCAAAAAATTTAATTATAATAAATATCTATTAATAACAACTATAATTGACATATTTCATATATATATATATAGACTACAAATTAAAAAGGGATAACAATTATATTATATTTCGCATTTTAGTGCATTGCATAGAATATAAACTAGTTATTTTTGAAACGGTTGTCTTTGCAATATTTTATTGGATTTGAATAATTTTTAAGGAAATAAATATCTATTACCTTGTATATGGTTATTCTTATGTCGAATTGCCGAGCAGAGTAGCTGGAAAGAGGTTTTATGAGAGAACCAAGGGCATATTTGTGGTTTACTTGCACAAAACCAGGACAATGAAGATTGTAGCAACCCGTTCTTTTGTAACCATCGCTCTTAATTATAAGGAAAAGAATAAATTAGTTAAAGAAACACTTAGCACAAAATATTTTATTTCTGTAAATGGTAAATGCAACTGTCTTGATTTAAAAAGTATGCACAAGTTCTAATGCAAATTTATATTTATTTTGGTAGGGAATAATCAAATTAACTTACTGTCCAATATATGAAAAGCCTGGTATTTTTGTCAAGAAAATTAACCTGTAACAATGAAATGAGATGTTTATCAATTTATTACATACACCTTAAATTTATATTTTCAAAATTTATATTAATTTTCTTGGGTTCATTTGAATAACACAAGTTTCTAATCATAATAAAGTATTTGGTTCTAGTTCTCTCAAATATAAGGTATTGGTCTTTGTTAGGTTTTAAGATTTTAGGAACTAAATGTATTAGAACTTTAATTTGTAATGTATTGACAAACCATGATCAAAACTTAGAGTCTAGATTTAGGCTGCTCAAAGTGTGTTTATTTATAAAGTTGGAATCGAGTGATTGCAGGATTTATTAGTCTAAATATGCAAGGCTCGATCAATTGAAAATTAGGTTCGATCAATCGAACTTTATGCAGATTAATTTTCTGCAAAATTTTCCAACTCAGTCCAAGCCCGGTTTGACTTGTAGGGTTTTATGTTTTACTCCAAATATGAAAGGAAAAATCCTAGCTATGTTTTAGAAGTCTTTGATGTGTTGTGTGTTGAATCTCTTGTGAGATCTAAAGGTGTTTACTTTCATACATACTTAGGGTTATCAAGATCAATATTCATGTCAAGAACTTGGTGATTGCTTCAATTGCTGCATAGAGAATTTAAAGAAGATCTGAAACCTTTGAGTGGAGTCTCAAAGTCACAAGTGGGAGTACTTGTGGTTGCAATGGATCAAGGAAAGAAATAGTCTATGGACTTGGAGCTGTCACGTGGTCGTGGTAGTAAGTTTTTTACTTGAGGTAGCAATAGGATGTTAGTGGTCTAAGTTTTATTGTACGAACTTCAATTTTTTCGTAGTGGATCTATTTTACCTTAAAGATAGTTAGGTTAAATCATCCCCAGATTTTTTATCAGTTTGGTTTTTCTGAGATATCATATCGTGTGTTCTTTATATTTTTGCATTATTTACATGATATAATTTGAATGTGTTAACCTATATCTAAATAATTTATCTACGTAATCACTTGGCTAAATAACTAGATTAAGTAACTTGTGTTTTAAGGGGTCTAAAAACATACAATTTTAAAGTTACATTTTTTGTCATTTTTACTTGTAACCAGTGAGGCTAATACTAGTGGGTTCCAGTTAGTTCAACTGGTAAAATCTCTGATGGTTGTATAAGAGATCTGGAGTTCAATCCCCGCCTACACCAAAAACTAATTGGTATCTTAGTCTGATAATAAAGAGCAATTATCAGGAGTGGACGTCATAGGTTGAAACTCTCTCAAAAAAAAAAAAAAAAAGTGAGGCTAATACTACAACAAACTCATTTGTCACATGCCATGTTGGGTTGTGAAGCAGATGAGAACAGTTCCTCACTCATTTTGTCTCTTATTTAATATATTTTGTTAGGTTCTAAGGTCTTAGGATTTTAAGTATTTAGAACTCTAATTTGTAATGTTGGCAAACCATGATCAAAACATTGTATGGTGTCTTCTTTAGACTTGCTCAAAGTTGGTTTAATATTGTAAAGTTGGAATCGAGTGGCTGCAGAAGTACTTGGGACTCTCGGCCTGGCTCGATCGATCGAAGAATAGACTCGATCGATCGAAAATCGCACAGGTTGAATTTTCTGCAGAATTTCCAACTCAGCCCTACTTCATTAAACGTTTAGGGTTTTATGTTTTTACCCTAGGTATATAAA
>NW_027069834.1:475698-501789 GCF_002906115.3 Quercus suber
GAAACATGAGAGTTTATTGTTAATAATGTTAGCCATGGAGAAACAAAGCTGCAAAAGTAACTTTTCTTAATAACACTTCTGTCTAAAGCTGGATATTTTCCAAAAAAGATGACATAAAAATATTTCGGAAAATTGGGGTTGAAAAAATCGCATGTGTGTGTGGAGTGCGAACACAAATCATTTAAGATTTTTCCAAACGGTGTATTTCCTGAAAGGAACCAAGTATTCTAATCATATATATAGGATTCCATTTCCTCATACTTGTCAATGTATTAATTAATTTTAATAAGTTAATTAGATAATAATACAGTTATTGCCATATATTAATTAGTTAAATAATTGTAATATGTTAATTAGGTAATACATTTATTTCCATATGTTAATTTTTCTATATTAATTTGGTGCACTAATAATTTATAAAAAAAGGATCTTATATGATTATTTAATAAAATTTATAGGATAAAGTTTAGATATAAATTGATTATAGTCTTAAACTACAACCTTACTCAATATCTTTTTATTGGAAGTAAATTTGAACAAATGGCAAAGTTTAATTACAAAATTAGTTGTAGGCTAAAACTACAATCTTACCTAATAAAATAAATATTATTACATATTTTGAAAATCTAACGATTAGATTGTGTGTGTGTTTTGTGCGCTTAATACACATGTTAAATTTTATATCAATTGGACATTATTTATTATATGATCTATAAGTTTATATTTTATGCATAATTTTAAACTACAAAAACTTGCAATTTGAATAATTTATTGATGAGATAACTACTGATCTTCAATTTTCTAGAAATTTTGCAAGCATAGAGGATATAAGATGAAGATATAAACCAATGGTAGATTTGTCAAAATTCACCTCTAATAAAAATATTTATAGCCTTTTACTATAACCAATTTTGTAGGTAAACTTTATCCTTTGACAAATTCACTATTGAATGACATCTTCTTCTTGTATCTTTTATGCTTGTAAAATTTATTGATAATTAAAGATCAATAGCTATATCATCAATAATTTTTTTTTAAATTGCAAGTTTTTATAGTTTAAAATTATACAAAAAATATAAACGTATAGATCATATAGTAAATAATATTTAATTGACACAAAATTTGATATATGTATTAAGAGCATAAAGAATATGCAATTCAATGGTTTGATTTTCAAAATATGTAGTAATATATATTTAATTGAGTAAATTTATAGCCTTAGACTACAACCAATTTTGTAACTAAACTTTGTCGAAATTTATATAGGAATAATTATTTTTTAAAGGAAAAATTTTGGCAAAAAACTTGGAATGAGCCTAAGGCTACAACTCCACTTAATATATTTTATTTATATATAGATTTTGATAAATCTACCATTTGATTACATTTTTTTTCTTATATCATCCATGCTTGCAAAATATTCAGCATTCATAAAAAATAAATTTATAAATCAAATAGTAAATAATATCTGATTAGATAACATGTGTATTGAGAACATAAAGAACATGCAATCTAATGATTAGATTTTCAAAATATGTAATCATATTGATTTTTTTAATGAAAGTTGTAGACTTAAGCTACAAATAAGTTTGTTTTCAAACTTGTCATTTTCCATAAGGGACAAAAATTAGGACAAAGTTTGGTTACAAATTTCGTTATAGCCAATGGCTACAATTCTCATTAAAAAATTAATGACTACATATTTTAAAATTCTAATAATTGAATTGCATGTTCTTTATATTTTTAATACGCATATCAAATTTTGTATCAATCAGATATTTTTTACTATTCAATTTATAAATTTACATTTTATGTATAACATAATTTTAGACTACAAAACTTGAAATAATAAAATTTGATTGATAATATAGCTATTGATCTTTGATCTTATAAAATTTTTCAATAATGGACTAAAAGTTCAAATAGCGTTGAAAACACTATAAACATTTAAACCCCCAAAATACAAAATACCAATTCAAGCTTTATATCAAACAATATATGTGCAGAAAATGATTAGAAGCTTAGACAAGAATTGATAAACAATCTAAACCAAATAAAATCACATCCACAGCAGAAATTAAATGGCAAAGATTAAGGGAAGAGAGATGCAAACACAAGAATAACATAACGATGTGTTATCGAAGAGGAAACTGAAGCTCTCGGCGTAAAACCTCTCTGCCGTCCTCCAAGCAGTCAATAATCTACTATAAAATGAAGTTGGGATACATGAATAGCAATAGACCCTCCAAGCCTAATCTATCCAGGCACCTAAGTCCTCCAAGCTTCTTGCTTCAACGAGATTACGCCAAACCTTTGTCTTTTCTAGCTTACCGGATTCCGCTACGTACTAATCTCTCAACTATATATATCTGGTGCATTTTATTACATTTCGTAAGAATTAATATTATGTCCCATGTATGATATTATGACTCATAATGTTTATCAACTTTAATTATGATCAAGTATATGAACCCCCATTTTGCTAAAAAAACCAAAAAAGTACATGTCCCATTAAAAAAACAAAACAAAAAAACAAAAACAAAAACAAAACAAAAAAGTACATGAACCAATTGCTTCAGTAAATTAACAAAGATTTAATTAACTCCATTAATTTAAGTGTATACTTATCTTCTATATAATCCTTTTAAAAATGATTATGGGAAAAAAAATTTCTCATAAAATATATCTTTTAAATTCTAGATTGAATGTAATTAAAAATGATTTTATCTTTTGTTGTTCTTTGTTTTAATTTTTTCCAAAGAAACTCAATTTTAGCAATAATGTTATATTCTAAATCAATAGTTTCTTATATAAATCTTACAAAATAATCATAAAAACTGATTTTACATAAATATTTGGTATACCACCTATTGATAATCAGTACAAGAAAATATATGCATTTAAAATATTGTATGCATAATTTAAATTAAAAAAATACTTGAAATATGAATATTTAATCGATGACATAGTGAGTGGCATAACATTGCTCAAGTTTGTGTGTGTGTATAATTTTAAATCATCAATGCACCATTTATGGAGAACTAATATATGAAAAATAAATGGTAGGTATACAAATAAATGCATTTACCTAATAAATGCATGATAATTAATTACTTATATAAAAATATTAATTCATGATAATTAATTACTTAGGGTACGTTTGGTACATTGTAATTGCTCTTGTAATGGAATAGTTATTCATGTGTAATATCAATTTGGTCATTTGGTTGCATCTTTATTACATTGATTAATTATTATATTGGAATAACTATTCTTTAAATTGAAGAATAGCTATTCCTCTTTAAAATGAATGTAATAGCTATTCCTTAGTATATATAATAGGTTTTAAAATTAATATATTTCCAAAAATATAAAGTTTCCTTATATATCATCTTTTACAAGTTTTTCATATGTAACAACCAAACTTATGAATAGTAATAGTTATTCCATTACAATGTCTTCTATTCCCAAAAATAAAGATTATTATTCCTAATGTAATCTACATTCAGTGTACCAAATGTACCCTTAAAAAAATGAATAATAATTAATAAATATTTGGAATTAGTTTGACCCCAAACATATTTTGAGCTTTGCAGTTAAATGAATAATAGGAAAATGGTACTTGTCTCATTATGATAGTTATCGTTTTAATTGTTGCTAAAGCAAATAAGATGAGGAAAAATATCATATATCAAATAAAATAAATTTTCTTTCTAATAATAAGTGTTCTTATAAAACTTTATTTAAAAAAAAAAATCATTGAAGTTCCTTTTATATAAATCATTAGTGGAACATTTATGGAGAATTAATATATGAAAATAAATGGAAGCTAAAAATAAATGAAAATAAATGCATTTACCTAATGAATGCATGAGAAAAAAATATAATATATCAAATAAAATAAATTTTCTTTCTAATAATAAATGTTCTTATAAAACTTTATTTAAAAAAAGTAACATTATGGGCTATAACAAATTCACAATAAAATAAAATTGGTGTATACATTATCTGGCTAATCAAATAATTTCACATTGAAATAAAATTATTGTGTACATTATGGGGGCATGATTGCAAGCTTGTTTTCTAGGAGATGTGAGAATTATATGTTGTAACTCTTTAGGTGATAGTCTCTTTCAAACTTATGTGATGAATTTTGGAGAAATTGTGATTGATTACTATCTACTTATCACCTCTCATGTATCTCAAGTTATTGCTAGTTGCACACACTATACAAGTTATTTTTGCTAAACTTAGTACATGATATTGTGTGTGATCTTGTTGTGGCCATCCAAGATTATATGTTCCTTGATTTTAAAGCAAAATATGTTTAATGTTTTGAGTTTTGAGGAAAAATTGATTGAAAAACTTGTTTTTGGAAAATCTGGATTGAATTCAAGTGTTTTTGAAAAACTTTTAATCTCACACTCATGCATTTCATTCAAGAAACACTGTGCATTGAGGAATTTTGCACAAAATGCACTATTTTTCAAAAATTTAGGTTTTCCAGATTTTTGATCGATCGAATTTGTTCTTGATCGATCAATAATGCAATAAAAATTTAGGTTTGAATCTACCTGGCTCGATTGATGCTCGATTGATCGAATTTAATTTTCAACCGATCGAAGCTGATTTTCAACCGATCGAAATTCAGAAAGTGAGTGTTTTAAAAAGAAGTTTCTCATGTGTTCTTTCATACTTTTCAAAACTTTTCAACACTCTTTTCACTATTCTTCCTCGACAATCCAATCTAAGCCATTTTTGTTGTTTTCTACCTTAAATCTTTCAAGGTTTTTTGTCTTCAAGCTTGAGTAAGTCTCTTTTACCCCTTCTTTTTCATTAAAATCACATTTTTCATGCATTTCATTGAAAATTTTGAACCACCCATTTTTTTGGATTTGAGACAATTTCAGTTGTTTTTAATCAAAATAAATCAATGGGTTTTTGTTCTTAGATGAAATTAACATGATTCCCATGCATTAATTTGATTAATTTTGTGATTTGTGGAAAAATTAAAAATTCTAGGGCATGAAACTTTGTGAAATTGGGGATTTTGTTCAATTTGGATAAAATTGATGAAATTGACTTGTGTCATTGATTGATTATGTCATTATATGATGTTGTATAACTAGTGTAATGATTAATTGATCAATTGGTTTAATTTTTGTAATTGGGTTTTTCAAAATTTGGGGTTTTTGAACTAAAACTTTATGTTTAAGTAAATTGATGGTCATAAAGTAAAATTGAACAAATTTCAATGCATTAGAGCGTGCATCATATGTGCATTCATTTCATGCATCATATAGATTGTAATTTTCTATTTTTTTTTTTTTTTTTTTGTGATCTAACCCTCTCTAATGCAGTCTGCCCTTGGTTTTTTGTTTTCTTTCTTTGTTTTATGTTTCTATCTTTCCTTTCTAACCCTTAGCATCATGGTTAGAAAGACTAGAGCAAAGAAAACCACCACCCTCTCTACCCCAGCTTTTGAGAGTGATAGGTTTAGAACCGAGAAAAACCAAGAAACCTATGAGAAGCTTAACATCTTTAGGTCGTTCTGGGATGAGTGCAAGGTCATATTAGATGAGTTAGATCAAGAGATTCGTAGGAACTTTGAGCGTAGGGGCTGGTTGCCACTCTTAAATGTCGAGCATCCTCCTCCGGCTGCTTTGATTGGAGAGTTCCTTCAAAAGCTCAGTAGAATTTCTCTGTCACCATCTTTCAAAGCACCCAAAAGAACATGAAATTCCCAAAGAAAAATCTCTCATTTCACTTTACAATACAAATAAAAGACCTAATTTATCTGAACACACTATTCATCAAGAAGCATGCATCCTAACATCAAGTATGGTTGTCAAAGCATATTTACTTTGCAGACCTCAAAGGGAAGGCTTACGAATTAACGATTCTAAAAGGGAATATAGTGATCATCGAATTACATTTTCCTTCAAACCAAATATGCATTATTTTTTATTGGTATGATGTATTTTATTTATTTATTTTATAATTCATTATATTGGGGTGAAGGGATTTAAACCTTGATAACTCCATTGTAAACACCCAGAGATGTTTACCAAATGAAATATATATATATATATATATAGTTTTTGAGAAATCAACTTTAATAAGATACAAAAGTTTGTGTAAATAACCTACTGCTAAATTTCTTAACATCATATATTCAAGTTAGGCCAAAATACATAAATACCTCCATGAGATTTTAATTTTTTTTTTTTAATTTTAATTTTTTTTTTAGAATCAATTCTTCAAGTTTTATTAATCAACAGAAATACTATCAATAGTTACAAGTTGTTGCACATTACATGATAGATCAACTGACCAAATGTGTGGACAAGGTATACATTTTGCTGTTTTAGCCAATATGTTTGCCACAGTATTCCCCTGCCTTTTTACATTGGCAAAAATTGCTGATACAAAGTTCAGAGCTAGAGTTTTAACATCATCAATTAGATGACCAAAGGAGCTTAGGCATTTTAAAGCCGAATTAATTGCCTTAGTAATTGTCTCTGAGTCGCCTTCAAACACTACTTCACGTAGGCCTAGTTCCAAGGTGAAAACAACTACTAACTTGCAAGCCAAAGCCTTAACGTCTTCAACATTCATAGGGAGAGTAAACTTGTCTGAGAGTGCTCCACGAACCACACCAGCTCCATATCTGACCACAACACCCACCCTTACCTACCGAAAGTCATTGAAAACAACTCCATCATAATTAACTTTGAGTTGGGAATTTTGAGGTGGAGTCCAACGTATGACTTCTGAGTGTATGGGCTTGAGTTGCGGGTCTTCTTGGACAGATTTGAACTCGCAGAGCTGCTCACACATGTCTTGATACAACTTGTTGAGGGGAATTGAGGTGGACTGAAGCCTTTCTTGATTTCTTTTATTCCATATACTCTAGGCAAGGTGGGCAAATCTCTCAAACAAATTGTGGTCCTCTGAATTTGTGATACTTGTCATAGGCCCCTGAAATCCACAAAACGTGTTGCCAGCTGGTTCCTAAGGACAGGTTCTTCCCACCACACTTCCTTTAGCGCTTGGTAGCCCCAAAGGGCATGAAGTACATCTTCAATCTCCTCTTTACATCTATCACATGTTACACACCGTGTGACTTTCCTGTTGAACAAATTTCTTTTGGTAGGCAGTGACTCATAACAAGCTCTCCAAATGAAATGTTTAATTTTGTTTGGAACACCAAGGGACCAAATTTTTCTCCAACAAAAATTCTGTGCCAAGGGGTTTTATAGGCCTGAAGTGGCTGCTTCACGACTGCTTGACAACATTTTATAGGCACTTTCATGGTATATCTTCCTAATTTAGTTCCTGCCAAGATAAAGGTGTCAGGTACTCGGTTAACACTTAAAGAAATGCCGAGTATGATTTTGGTTTCATATGGGAGAAATTCTTGCGCTATCCGTTCTTCAATCCATCATGGTCCCTCTTCATCTATTAGAGCACATACCTTAGCATTATTAGGAATGTTTTTTTTTTTAGGTGAAATGATGTATTTTGTAGACAAACCAGGCAGCCACATGTCACCCCGAATCTGAACTTGTGAACCATCACCAATCTGCCAATATGCTCCCTTTTTAATGACATCATTTGCCCTAAGAATGCTCTGCCATGCACATGATCCCACTGATTTGACCCCACTGTCAAGGACTAAACAGTTTGGGAAGAATATTGCCTTGAAAACTTTATAGAACATGGAGTCAGTGTTATGTACTAGGCGCCATACCTGTTTGCCTAGGAGTGCAAGATTAAAATTTTCCAAATCTCTAAATCCCAACCCTCTATGGCTTTTTGGTTGACAAAGCTTTTTCCAAGCAATCCAATGTATTTTCCTTGAATTTCCCAAATACCCCCACCAGAATTTTCAAACCAAAGATTCTATATCCTTACATAAACTCTTGGGCAATTTAAAGCACCCCATAGTGAAAGTCGGCATGGCTTGGATAAATGATTTGATTAGGATTTCATAACCCACTTGGGATAGGATCTTTTCCTTCCATCCTTGTATTTTGTGCCAAACTCTTTCTCTAATGTAGCTAAAACTTTCTCTTTTTCCTCTACCCACAAACGATAGCAAACCCAAATATTTTTCATATTGAGTAGCCACTTCCAACCCCCCAACATGACCTTGATTTTATTTTTGTGGTTCCCTTCTATGTTTGAACCGAAGAACAATTAGGTTTTTTCACAGTTTATTTTTTGGCTTGATGCTTGCTCGTATTTTGTAAGAACGTCCATCACTGTTTGGCAATGTTCCTCATTTGCCCTACAAAAAAGCAAGCTATCATCCGTGAAAAACAGGTGGGTGATTTTTGGCCCTTCTTTTCAAATGGATACTCCATGCAGCTTTCCATTGTTTGCTGCCTATTGTAATAAAGAATGAAGACCTTCTGCACATAAGAGAAATAAGTAAGGTGATAAAGGGTCTCCTTGATGGACTCCCCTACTAGGTTGGATCAATCCATATGGCTCTTCATTCACCAAAATAGAAAAGGAAATAGTACGAATACAGCTTCCTACAAGTGTTCTGCATTTGTTGTCAAAACCCAACCTTTCCATGATTTTATCCAAAAAATTCCACTCAACTCTATCATATGCTTTACTCATATCAAGTTTTAAGGCCATGAACCCCATTTTACCTTTTCTTTTGTTTTTAGATGGTGGAGAGTTTCAAAGGCAATTAGAATATTATCAGTTATGAGTCGGTCTGACATGAATGCACTTTATGTTTTGGATACAAGTTTAGGAAGGATTTTTTTTAGGCGATTGGCTATGGTTTTGGAAATTATCTTGTACATTACATTGCAAAGACTAATGGGGTGAAATTCTTTTGGGGTTGAAGGTGATTTTTTTTAGGGAATAAGGGCAATAAAGGTGTGGTTTATATTTGGTGGCATGTTTCCGAAATTTAAAACCGATAGAGTTGCATCAATAACATTCGAACCAACAATATTCCAATAAGATTTATAAAAGAGTGGGGGCATACCATCTGGACCCAGGGCTGTTAATGGCTTCATCTTTTTGAGAGCTAGTTCCACTTCCATGGTCGTGAAAGGTTGAGAGAGCTCTGCATTCATTTCTGGTGTGATTTTCAGCTCAATTCCTTGGAGAATAGGATCGTGCTCAATAGTATTGGAGGCTTAAAACATGGTCTAGAAATAATCAACAAACTCCTTTCCAATTTTGTGCTCATCCTCCAATGTTTCCCTATTGTCTAGAACTAGCTTAGAGAAGTAATTCCTTCATTTCTTTGGTTTGCATGGTTGTGAAAATATCTTGTGTTGAGGTCACCCGCTTTCAACCATTCCACACGTGATCTCTGCTGCCACAAGCATTCTTCCTTAACCATCATATCATACACTTCAGCCTTCAGCGGTCTCAAAATCATGGTTTGCCCCATTCATTGATTGGAGTTCGGCCTTCTCAAGCATCTTCCTCTTTTGTTGCAGCAATCGTCGAATATTACCAAAGGAATTCTTGCTCCACTTTTGAAGTGACTCATGGCAAGCCTCCATTTTTTGCACAAATCTATTGGTTGGATTATTCACTAATTAACTCTCCCATGATTGTTTTATTACACCTTCACATCCTTCATCCTTCATCCAAACTACCTCAAATCTAAAGGGTCGTCTTTTCCTGTAAAATTGATCATTTTCATCATCAATACAAATCCACAGTGGACAATGATCTGAAAGTGAACCTGAGATGTGTTGGACACAGGTTGATGGGAACATTTGGATCAAGGAACTAGCGACCACTCCTCTGTCTAATCTAATCTAGGTGATTATTCCATCGAATTTATTATTACACCAAGTATACGGTGCACTCACAAAACCCAAGTCCCGAAAACCACAACAGTCAAGTGCCTCTCTAAAATCCTTCATTTGTCGCTCCTGTCATAATGCACCAACCATTTTTTCTTCAGCTTTGACAATCTCGTTAAAATCACCCATGCACAACCAAGGTAGATTCATTTTTAGACTCAAGTGTTTTAGTGGCGCCTAAGAGTGTTCCTGGTTGGCAGTAACAAGATTTCTATAAAAGCCCGTAATCCACCAGGCGTCATCCACTCTTGGGTTAACCATTGCATCTATGTGCAAAGGCAATGAGTCAAGTATGTTGATGTTGATCTCATTCTTTCAAAACAATGCTAGCCCGCCCCCTATATTATGTCAGGGAACAATGTGGACATTGTCTAGTTGAAGCTTAGACTAAAGTTTCTTGACAAAATCATCCTTTGCTTTAGTTTTCGTTAGAAAGACCATGGAGGGAGAGTGTTTCCTCACCAATTCGGTGAGTTCTTAAACTGCGCGTGGTCGTCCCAATCCACGACAGTTCCAACTGATGCAATTCATAGTGATCGGCGTGGTTGCCTAGCAGCCTCCACCATTTGACAAGCTTCAGGGATATCATCATAAGGCATGGACTGTCTCTTTCTTGGTCTACACACCTCCTCTGGAATTTGCACTCTCTTGTGCTCTGTTTTTATCATTTGCACATCACTAGGGTATTTTGTTTTATCACATGGAATTCGTACCCATGTATGTGGTTTGGCTAAAGTTGGCTTTTGAGGGGTTTTGGTCTTTGTATTGGGCCTAGCAATGATGGTCAACCCAAAAGGAGTTGGAGTTTTTTGGACTTGCAACATGGGCTAAAGAGCCAACTTGCACTCGATGTCACAGAAATCTTGTTTTAAATCCACATTCGCACCATTATTTGGTAATTTAATGCTAGATTTTGTAATGTGCACCTCTTTAGGAATTTCGGTGTGACCGTTAGGTGCCTTCAATTTTCGGTTTTCCTAAAAATTCTCCTCTAAATTATGAGCATTAATTGTCTCAATAAATACATTAGGATTAGCAAATTCGGGGGTGGCCATTGGAGGCTGGTGGTGGTTGTTGGACGGTGTTTCTGCTGGGAAGGTTGATGTGGCTTTCTGGTCGAGTTGTTTTGTTGGGGTTTGGAATGGTATTTTGGTTGGTTTAAGGTATCTCAGTCTAGATCCAAGGACAGTGATGGATGTTTTTCTGGTTTGGAGATCAACCTCTACTCTCATCCAATCGCTGTAATGTCGATTTGATTTTTTCAAAGAGCCCTAACTTCGTAACCATCGTTCACAATCTCTGTCATCATGAGAGACCAATCCACACCAACAACAAAAATTTAGGAGACACTCGTACATTAATACAGCACATCCAATGACTGAACCTTCAAACCAAAATTTTCAGACTCCGTTCAAAGGTTTTGAAATATCAATTCAAACCCAGACCCTTAGATAGTTTCCTTTTCCCCCATCGCTTTCCAATTTTGTCATAAGGATAGTGGTGCCCAACAAGCTTCCTATTTCATCTCGGGTTTCTGGGTTGAGGCAGTGTGTTGGGAGGTTACGAATTTGGATCCAAAAGGAAGCGTATTGAAAGGCTAATGTTGATATGGGGACATTTGCTACCACCCTCTCAAAAATAACCAAGTGCTTGTCATATGTCCACGATTTATGCTCAATTACCCTATCTAAGTCATACTCATCTTCAAAATGGAAGAACAAAATGTTTTCACCCATGTCCTTGATCTGAAAGTCCTTCTCTGATCTCCATAGTGGTCAAAAAGTGCGCGCAACTAATTCCACATTCACGATTCGCTTCATCAGGAACTTTGCTGCGAGGATGAAGTTTGCAGGCGCATCCTTCTTTGTGCATTCAATCCCGTTTTCTTCATCGTTGAGGAGGGAAAATTTTTCCCATAATCCCTCAAGAGATTCCATTGTGTGTGTTCTAGAGTTTGTGAGGGAGAGGCAAGTTGTGTTTAAAGGAAAACTGTTTTGGAGACCCTACCAGTTGCTGGGAACTAGAGGGAAACTAGGGAACCTGTACTATGACAGGGACAGAAAAGCTCCACTGGATTGTAGGACTAGAGAGAAAATCCTAGGACCACAGAGAGTGACCTTCAAGACCCTTTAGGAGATTTTTGGAAAAATTTTATTCTACCTCCATGAGATTTGGATTAGTTGCAAACTGATCTTTTGGGGTTTCAATTTTTCCTTATGGCTCATTAAAGTTTACATATTTGTAAAATTGACCTCTAGACTAACTTTTGTTTGCTCTTAGTGCTGGAAAAGAATTAACTAATTTGCATTAAATGAAACACACATAATAATAAAATACAATATAATGAATATGCTTTCTTTTTGTGAAGTTTTTTACATAATTACATTACAATTTTAATTAGTATTTAAATGAATAGCTTTTAATTTTTAAATTGGTCTCAAATATTATACATTCACATGATGTGTGTAAATATGTGTATCATAAACCCAACCCACCCCCCTTCCCCCCACGCACCAACTCAAATCCTTGCTCCGGCATTGCCTAGGTGTAGTGTTTCTAGCCATCACCGCCAAAGGATCAATGTCTGGAGATTGACGTCTTTGCTTAGACTCTTACAACTTTAAAAATTGAAATCTTCTCCTTGATGAGCAAAGCTTGGGTCTAGGGTCTCAAGTGATCAAAACTCATTACATAGAGCCAAAAGTGGACATTACAATTAGCAAAATCACAACTGATCAAGTCACTAGATCCAAGTGAAGTCCTTCCTTAATTTAACGAGGGATCGTGCAAAAGGGAATTCCAATTCGCATCCACTACTTCCACCCGACACTTCTTACCATATTGGCACAACTAATACATGAGAGTCCTCGTCTGCAGCACTTCCCAGGCACTTGAAATCAGCTCCTCACTCTAAAAAATGTGGACCCACTAAGCAGCTAGAATTGGAAATTTGTGGCCTATCTTTGATTGTAAAAGAGCAATACCACGAACATAAGAAATTTTAAAATATTTTCACAATAGCTGAGTTAACAAGTTTTTACTTGTTCTTATTTGGACTAATCACTAATATTATTTTTTTAAGCTGCCATTAGCAATTTGCCAGCTTAGCCGGGTATGAAACTTTTTATAAAATATTTTTATATCTACAAACTTTCTCTTGTAAAAGGATTTATTTAGTTAGAATATTAACTTACATGTTCCAGTTATTCACCTATATTTAGTAACCGACCCTTTTTCCACTTGCCAACCCAACTCAGTCAATATTCTTCAATTCAAAACAAGTCTTTTTTCTCTATTCTCTCTCCATTTCCCTCCAAAATGAGCAGAAGAGATGCACCCACCTCTCCCTCCAATGACAAGGATCAATCATCCAACATCCCCCAAGAATTCAATCAACCCATCCGGAGCAACACTGAAGCTTTGTATCTCATCGAGTCCACCCTTTCCCGGCCCCCGGACTCCGAGGCTGCCCGCGCCTCTGTACTCTCTAAATTAGCCGAATACGACCCTGAGTCAGTCCGTGAAGCCATTAGCTATGCACGCCAGAAAGTTTTCGTGGACGAAGAAAACATCACCGACCCTGTCGAAGGAGATGACTCGGACTTTCCCAAAGAGTATCAAATTGAAATCCTCAGAACCCTCAAAGCGCAAAGGGAGAATCTCATCTTTGATAAAAACATAAAGAATAAGATTCAAGAACTACAAGGCAGAAAGAAAGAGATTGAAAAGAGAGCTATTACAGCGAGGAAGAACTTCGAAACACCAGGCTATGATAAAAGAAAGCTCAAGAAACACGAGCTGAACGTTGTCGGCGCGGTAACTACACGAGTCAAGGCTTATTGGAAAGACTCCATGAGTATGGAGCTAAAGAAAGAGTTGTTGAGGATTCGAATCGAAGACCTTATACTGCATTTAGATAAGAATATTAAATCATCGAACCTCGTAGAAACGGTGATGGACACGGTGGAGTATGTGAAGGTTGCAAAGAAGTGGAAGTTTTCAATGTGTTGTTGTTGCGGCCTGAGGTTTTTCGATGCCAAATCAAATGTGGAGCATCTAAAGCGTGCCCATTTAGGGACTTTATCTAAGAAGTTACAATCCATCACGCAAGAAGTATTTGATTTGGACCACAACGCCACTGAATACGGCGAAAGGAGACCCGCCAGGAAAATAACGGAAGAAGATATGTCGAGAAGAGTGTTTGAGTTCTTGGATTATCTCAACAATTTATACGGGCTACAGAGTGTTTCAAACGATGAGGCTATAGGCGAGCCTTGTGTTGCAAATTATGAAAAGATTGTTTTCAATGAGGACTTCTCTTGTGTAGTCTTCGACAAGAGAATGTTGAGGGGAGAGCTTGTAGTGCCGAATGATGGAGCCGCTGTTACTTCCAGTTTTGTTGAAGAAATCAAATTAAATGATGAAGAAATCGTATCAAAAGATGCTATTGTGGATTGGTTATTGAAGGGTGGTACTAGTATTGGGGAGCAATTAAAGCAATGGGCAAATTTTAGAGAAATTAGTAAAAGTCAAGCGATGAAGTTTTTCAAGATCTATCGGGCTGAATTTCACCTGATACAGAGCATTTGTAAGAAAAAATTTGAGTGTTTGAGAGACATTATGCTGTGGCAGAATTTAGAAAGTATATGTGTTAAAGAAGATAAGAGAAGAGAAGAGTTTGCAGGGGACAAACCATTGAGTTACATGTCTCTCTTGTTAGAGAGACACAGGGAGATTAAGAGCACAAATGGTTATAATTTAAATTTTGAGTCAGATATGATATTTGATATTTTGGGAGAAGAACAAGTTGAGGACAATAAAATAAGATTGGTGATCACGAATCAGATTAATAAGATGGCTGAAAAGGTATGCTATAGCCAAATTAATGAACATGTGAAATTTTCCAAGTTGCTCATTGTAATATTAAATATGTTGCTTGATGAACTGTTATATTCCATAGGATGATAAAATCTCAGTTGTTTGTTGTTGCAGCTTTACAAATTTGATGCTATTCTCAGGATGGCTACCATTGCAATGCAGCAGACTGAGAAGAAAATCGAGTCAGTAACTGCTTATGACTACCGATCATATATGGTGCCCCTGCTGAAGTCATTCATGCGGGTTTGTGTTGGATTCTCTTTGCTGTTTTGTTGAAAGTTTTGAAAGTTTTTATAAAGTTACTTTCTTGCGTGTGTATGATTTTATGCTTTTGAAATAATATTTTCCTTTCATAGGCACGCCTGGAGGATATGGCTTACAAAGATGCTGAAGAGAAGTCTAAGGCTGCAACAGAAGCATTGTTGTCAGAACTTGATCTTAGTGACAAGAAGGGCCCTGACAAAGGAGTTGGTAGGGCAAGACAAAGACAGGGAAAATCCAAGGATAAAAAGAAGAAAAAGGATCACAGAAAGGCAAAGGAACCAAAGGTCTTAGTTATTGTTCTCTTTCTTTTTGATGGTAGTTGCAGTTGTCTAAAGCTCAAGGTGTAAATTCACAGGAATAAATACATAATGGGCAGGAACTAAAAGTGGTAAACGTGTAAAATATTAACATAAGATGACAAATTAAACAAATATACTTGAATTGAATGCTTAAGGCTTAAGATAAGGATGAACTAGAGTTAAAAGGCAAAACAAAACCGGAAGAGTGTAAAAGAAAGGGAATTTAAAGGAATCCAAGTAAGGAAAATGAGGATCAATTTTAGTAGAATAGTAGTATTTAAGGATTTGAACTCTGAAAGAGTAAGAAAGTGAGCAGTCTAATACATTTGAGATACAACAGACATTGATTGCAGGCACTTACTGAGAGATTGTCAGAACAGCTAGTCAATTGCACATCAAACTTTGCAGAGAAGTGTAACAACATTTAATATCATTTTTCATTAATAAGGAATGGAATAATTGGATATGACTAGTAAATTAAGAAACCAGAGACAAGAATGCAGCTAATATCATACCCTTTTGAAATAAAAAGAAAGAGAGATATAAGATCTGCAGAGAGTTCCTAGTTCCCACAAAATATAGAGAATCTATCATGCAAACTAATGTCTCCAAAAAATGCAATTTGCTTATTGTAGGCAATTGGATGTGGCAAGGAGCAGCAGGAAAATGTGGTGCAAATGTAAGTCTTTGTTTTTGTTCATACTTTCACATTTGCATGGACTAAAACACATGTAAATTTGTAGTCATATGTGAATAAAGGTCATTGTGTGTTCACCTGAGCTGTGCTTCAGTTTCTTTACAGCTGCACAAGGCAGAGATGATCCTCCTAATCCTGAGATTGTTGGTCCCATACCCATTGTTGAGTTGGAGCAAGAGGAATGGAAACTTACGCTTGAACAGGAGAGAGAGCAAAGAATGCTTGAAGAGCATTTGCAGTACCAGAGGCAGATTGAGAATCATGCCAAACAAAAGCACCTTGCTGTGCTAACTAAAGCTGGAAGCAGTGCAGGAAATATGGAAAAAAATTGCCTTAAGCGCATCAACTTTGATGACTTTAACTGGAAATATTTTTATCAAGCTCAGGGTGTCAAATCGGATGAGAAATGAAGCAAATTTGAAGAGTAGCACCCCAGAGAACTTATCTGACTACACCCAATTAGAAGTAATAAATTGTCTTTAATGAAACACCATCAATACTTGAAGAAAGGATCTTGATGCATGTGATTAATCTTAGTTGGAATTGTCCCCTTTCAATCTTAGTTTGCATCCTGTTCAGGGCTCTAACACCCTTGCAACTGGCAGCAGACACTAAAGAGAACCCTATAATGAAGGTCAGAAATTTATAATGACGTTAGCCATGGAGAAATAAAGTTGCAGAAGTCTCTTATCTTTGAATAATACTTCTATCTAAAAAAATTTATTTCTATTGAAAGTATGATATAGAAATATCACTTCCTCAGCCTTATCCTTAAGTTCCGTTTCCTCTTGATTCTAAAATAAATAAATAAAGGTTCCTATTGCTCTTGGTCATAACAATCTTTGCCATGTGCAGCAGGAAAGGAACTAAAGAACAACACAGATGAAAAAGACATAGAATTTAAAGTATGTAGAAATTGGGAGCACATAATGCCTCGAATTTACACAATTTACATTCGTTTTCCCAAACAAAAGAAAAAAGGTTCCAGAATGCAGGTATAATAGTATGAAGAAAAAACAAAGACTTGTGCTTGCTCCATAGTTCCCTGCTGCTACATCCATTAGGACATTTCAAGTGGTATAAGTTGACAATAGCTGACAACTTTCTGAAATTCGTGCAACCTTCATACAAAGGTTGCTCAGCATCTTTAAGTGAGTCATAACATTTTTTAGCATCTTCATTAGGTTCTTCTTCACAGTGTTGCCCATATGAACCTTCCCCAACTGTTTATTCCAGATCATTTGCATCATCAAATTCATCCATTAATCAACTATGCGCGAGGAACACTTCATGCATATATCATCACATTCACCGTTCAGATCTTCTACTCCTACTTCACTATTCGTAGCTCTACTAGATGTGGCAACAAATGTAGACTCCCCATGACAATACCAAGGATATAAACCTTAAATAAACTTGAAATTCAAAAAAAAAAAAAAAATTATAGCTACAAAAAAATATAAAATTTTGAATTAAAAAAAATAAAAAATAAAAAACAGAGAAAGAAATATTTAGTACTCATTATAATCTCAATGGTTTTTATTGTTCCTTTCCCCCTAATCAACCCTTTTTTTAATAGTCCCAAACCTTATTCCATCAACAAATCTATCACTTAACACGTAAAATAAAGCAAACAAGAAAAAAAAAAATGAAACATCCTAGTTTATTAATAATGACGTTAGCCATGGAGAAATAAAGTTGCAAAAGTCTCTTATCTTTGAATAATACTTCTATCTAAAAAAATTTATTTCTATTGAAGGTATGATATAGAAATATCACTTCCTCAGCCTTGTCCTTAAGTTCCTTTTCCTCTTGATTCTAAAATAAATAAATAAAGGTTCCTATTGCTCTTGGTCATAACAATCTTTGCCATGTGCAGCAGGAAAGGAACTAAAGAACAACACAGATGAAAAAACATAGAATTTGAAGTATGTAGAAATTTTTGGGAGCACATGATGCCTCGAAATTACACAATTTACATTCGTTTTCCCAAACAAAAGAAAAAAGGTTCCAGAATGTAGGTATAATAGTATGAAGAAAAACAAAGACTTGTGCTTGCTCCATAGTTCCCTGCTGCTCCTCACTACCTCCAGTTGCCTATAGTTCCCTGCTGCTACATCCATTACCGTATTTCAAGGGGTATAAGTTGACAATAGCTGACAACTTTCTGAAATTCATGCAACCTTCATACAAAGGTTGCTCAGCATCTTTGATTAAGTCGTAACATTTTTTAGCATCTTCATTAGGTTCTTCTTCACCGTGTTGCACATATGAACCTTCCCCAACTGTTTATTCCAGATCATTTGCATCATCAAATTCATCCATTAATCAACCATGCGCGGGGAACACTTCATGCGTATATCATCACATTCACCGTTCAGATCTTCTACTCCTACTTCACTATTCGTAGCTCTACTAGATGTGGCAACAAATGTAGACTCCCCATGACAATACCAAGGATCATAACCGAGACAAATTCCATTGGTCACTAATTGGTCATGCACAACTCTTGGTTCAAATAAATATACATTCGAACATCTTTTACATGGACATGGAATTTTCCCATCACTAGATTTACTTTTTGTAGCAAACTGGATAAAATCCTTAACCCCTTGTATGTACTCTCGTGAGAACCTTTTTTTATTCATCCAACTCTTGTCCATCTGAATTTACAGTAAATTAAATTAAATCTACAACATGCCACTGTAAAAATAAACACAACTATCATTGCAATTTTCATTCTCACCTTCTTTTACTTAATAGGAAGATGGCCCTTTCCTATTAAGTGTAATGATATATTACATCATGTCATAGTGGACAAACATTATACTCCATCTAAGCCACCCACTTGCTCCAATTCAAACAACCCCACAACTATATCTCAAATCAAACAAAAGGATTCATTATTATGATATAGTACAACATACACATCAAGCAACAAATGATCAAAAAACACAAAAAACCAAGAAACACTCCCAATATTATAATAAACCACCCTTATACTCCCATCTCCATGCAAACCACTTGCTTGCTCCAATTTAGATAACCACCCATGTTCATCATACCATATATATCACAAAGTATTTGTAATCATACTATTACGTATAAGATCCAATTTTTTTTTTTTTTTTTTTGACAAACCTTAGTAAAACACTTACTTGATTGAAGAAGCTAACAGTTAAGCTTGTCAATTAGTTTCCTCCTGCAATGCCAATATAGAACACAAGAATCACAAATCTTTATAATATCTAGATTAGATTCAAGTACTTCAAAGATAACTATATATATATATATATATTTAAAGTATAAAAACATGAAACAAAAGGGAAAGACTCTCTCACCTTCTTCAATCCCAAAATCAATATCATGCTAATCCTCAAAGAAGAAAAAAAGAATAAAATAAGGGGCGAAATATGAGAATATATAACAAGTTTTGCCCCCTCAAAGATGAAGATTATTATTCCAGACACCGAATGGACAGTACACAAAAGATAGATCCAATGGCACTACTACAACGCATGACAACTATAAACTTCAAAACAATCCGCATATAATAGATAGATCCAATACATCTAACAATGATGTGTGCATGCAATGATGAATAGAATAAAGGCAGAAAAGATTTTATACAGTATTGTTGCCTCTATTTGGATCCTCTGCCACTATGAAAAAATAAATGTAAGTATTGTTGTTGCAACAAAAACGAGAGCAAGTGAGAACAAATTGGTCGCTGACTCACAGTTTTTATTTATTTATTTTATTTCATCTGAGTATAGATATATGATTCAATGAATCAAATGCCGATATGTAAAATTACCAAATTTATTCAGAACTAGTAGGATCCAATTGAAATCAAATCAATTTTTTTATTATATAAGTAATGAGAAAACTTTATTAGAATATCAAAAAAAGTATTGCCCAAGTATGCAGGAAGTATATAGTAGGAACAAGAAACAATCAAACACATAAACTACAAGCATCCATCAAAGAAAAATCCGAAAAAATAGAATGACGGCCTATTACAGACAACCAATCCAATAGGGTTTTGAAGATGAAGAGTTTAAGATCAGAAATTGCCCTTTCAGAATCCTCAAAATGAAAATACCACAAATCTAATAGAAATAAAGTGATCTTGCTACTTTAATCAATTCAGTTATGGTGCAACTAAGAAAAAAAAATGCAATTGCATAACATGACATGACCGTATGGTGAAATGAATCTCTCCTAATTGTTGAGCAGCTTTGTGCCCAAATCTAATCTCTATTGATTTTAACTATTGATTTTAAAGTTGGATGTGGAAATTAATTTCATTTGGTTCCAATAGTCAATCTACATTAACAAGCAATTAAAAATTAAGAGAAAATGGAAAATTAACATATATGGCAAAATTTATTAAACAGGGAACTAAGTGAAATATTTTGCTCAAAAAGCAGTATAGATCACGACCATTATGGGAGATTTTTTATCCTTATGATGATTCCCTTCAAGTTGCCAAATTTCAAGTGATTCCATCACTAGCTTTGATGATTTTAACTAGTTAAAAATTATTGTTGTTTGATTTTTGGGTAAATTGCAAATTACATCTTAAAGTTTGAAAGTGATTGGATTTTACACCTTGAAATTTCAAATTTTAGATTTTACCTCTAACGTTTGAGAGTGTTTGGATTTTACATCTTAAAATTTCAAAATTTGGATATTTTCCCTGATGTTTGAGAGTATTTGAATTTTACACTCTCATGTTTAATTTAGATTTTAGCTCCTATATTTTAAAAGTATTTGGATTTTACAACCTCACGTTTCAGAATTTGGATTTTAGCTCTTATATTTTAAGGGTATTTGAATTTTACACCTTAAAGTTTTATAATTTTGAATATAAATTCTAAACACTCACAAAATTTAAGAAGGTAAAATCTAAATTCCGAAACATTAAGATGTAAAATTCAAAAACATCAAATTTGAAAGGGTAAAATCCAAATTTTGAAATGCCAGAATATAAAGTCCAATCACCCCTAAACTTTAGGGGTGAAATTTGCAATTTGCAATTTACCTTTGATTTTTTTTATGATCTCTGTGTTTAAGTAAAGTGTTGTTGTCTCACAAATAAAACCAATCAACCAAAATAGAATTGCATAAATAGCAAATGACAGTAAGTGCCAATTGATGTTATGCCTATGGACATAAGTGGAGATAACTATTGTTAACAAATAAATAAATAAATAAATAAATAAAATGTACAGTAAAAATATCTATATAAAATAAGATAGACTTCTACTACAGAGCAAAGCAGTAGGGAATTGACTTTCGCAGCCAAACCCGAAAAAGTTCTGAGAAATAAAAACAAAGTAAAAAAAACGAAGACTTGCCTTTGCTGACCAAAAATTAAGCCACGCAATGCTGATGCGGCAAGCCACTGACAGAGGTGGGCGACTGCGGTGGTTGTCGGAGGTGGGTATTCAAAATTGATCAAACTTGGGAAGAGGAATTTTCATGGGAGTGTTTTTATATGGATTGATCCAAATCCCACAAGGAAAGGCAAATTTTAGTGGGAGAGTTTTCGAATTGTGGCGGGAGTCCGCCAAAAAGATGTAAATTTTTAATTTATTTTTAGAAGATTAAAAAACCTTTTTTTTTTTTTTTTCGTAGATAATTTTTTTTTTTTTAAACACTCATAAAAAAAAAAAAAAATATCATTTAAGATTTATGTGATTACTATAGTAAATTTGTAAATTTATATAATTATACACTTGTTGAGGGGAGTCAATTTTAAGAGAAAATTTGTAAATTTTACATATTTTCTATTATACACTCATAGCCTCATAGGCCCACTAATGGAAGTGCTCATAGAAATGTTTTTTAAGACGCATTTATAAAACCGCTTCAAAATTTAAATAAATCAACAGCATTTATCATAATAACTGCTACAATAAAGAATAAATTTATTTTAGTAACATTTTCTAAAATCATTGCAATATCACTATATATTAAATTTTTATTCAAAATGTAATATAATTTAAACTATAATTTTCATACATATGTTAATTTGTTGTAAAATTTTTATCAACTTCTCTCTCCTAGATTTAAGGGATAATAGACTTTATTAATGATCACTAAATACAATTCACTCTTGTTAAATAGGCAAAGAGAGACTGAGAGGAAAAATGGTGATTTTTAAGTTATGGTTTTTCACATAATATTTATATTAATTTTATTTCATGACAAAAAGTGTTGTAATTGCATTAATTTATTTCCTTGTATTTTGTGGGATTTATGATATTCACAACAAAGACATCTAAGATTCAACTTTCCCCTCTTCCAACTCTTGAATTATATTTAAAAAATTCATAAAAAAATAATAAGACCTATACCCCGAAATACTCAAAATCAACCCAAAAGGCTAAAACACCCTAAGTTAATTAAATCTACATAATGAAAACTAAAAACAAATACATAATTCTTAGGCAACAAATACATAATTCTTAGGCAACAACCTCCCAAATGCCAAAATAACCATATCAATTAAAAAAAATTGAGCGTCTTAAATGCAAAAAAGGTAAACAAAATTGCTAAGATCACAACTTGCCCACCTGGCAAGCTATGAGTGGTAGGGTAAGAGTGATAGGTCTATGTGGTTTTACAATTTCACCACTTAAAACTCGCTATGTGAACAAGTTGTGGTAAAGTTGTGTCAAAAGTTGTGGTATTAGCATTACTAAAAAATAAAACCCATATCAAGAAGAGATAGGTTCAAGTTACATCTGGTGTAACTTTATAAAAGTTACACATTTTATGAACTATTGATTACTATTAGATCTAAAGATCACAAAACACTTATAGTAATGTCATTATTACCCCCTCGAAATTAGTGATTTAGGAATTCACTCTTATTATTAAAGAAAAAAAAATCACGGCATTAACTAATAGAGAAAGGCTGAGAGGAGAGAAAGGCTACGGCTCACCGAACTTCATTGTCCCATTGCTCTGGTCTTTCCTGCTGCTGATATTGATGTCCTTGGCCACGATTTGTGGTTTTTTAATAGCAACTGATATATGTAGTGTACACACAAAAACCATACCTAGGAAAGCCTAATAAATGGAAATTGTAATTCTAATGTTTTGATCTATGTATAATCAATTGGAAAACACTAAAGTGACTGAATAGTAAACACGATCAATTAAAGGGATGAATGGATCAAATCTAAGTGAAAACAAACAACAAAAAATATATAAATATATAGAGAGATTTTAGTTACTTGTTATTTGTGATTGGTGATCTTTTACAAGAGATAGAGAGGGGTTCAATTTCAAGGCTTAATGAAGAATCTTTAACAACAACAACAGGTACATATATGGAGGTCAAGAGCAATTCTAAATGGAGGAGTACAATTTATCACTAATTCCATTCAACAGTCCAGATTGTGCCTATTTATTTATTAGTTATTGTAGGAAACCATGAAACAGCGGAGGAAGCCAAGGATGGTGAGATCAACGGCAGGAACAACGAGCAGTTGTGGGAGCACAAAGTCCAGCGAGCCTCAACCTCTCTCTGTATCATCGTTGAATTCAAATTTTTCTCTCCCCATTGGTTTGGGCGTCTAGCTTTGGCGATCTAGTTGCACATGAGTTTCACATGAGCTCCATTAGTGAGTGACGAGGTAAATAATCAGTGACGAATCCATCTGTGAGAATGATCGTCCCGGTGCAGACGAGAAAATGCACAGGACGAGCATTGCAGTAGATCACGGTACTGACGAAGATATTCAGTCCCTTTAATGCAATCAATTGAATAGCTACACTTCCAGCTGTGCTAACCGTTTGAAGACATTGATGCCTCATTACTCAGATGTGAGGCGTTACTCAATGGAGCATTAAGACCTCCATAACTCCTCCAACGGCTAGGGACGATGAGGGTAGATATAAAGCCCATACACTCCCACGAAAGGGGTAAGAGAGATTGCTTATTTTTACTCATTCTTGGTTCATTCTAGATTTCCTACAAAGAAAATTCAATATTCTAACTTTGGCATCGGAGGCGCTGTGGCAGGCACCACACCGGTGTGTATAGGAGACCAGTGGAAGGGATTAGCTTCGTCTGACGAACATCACTGACAAGTTCATTCTTATCAGTTTGGCGCCGTCTGTGGGAACGACTTTGTTTTCGTGTTCAGACTCGAAATAGTAGTTCCCTGTTCTTGTTCTTTCTGAGATGGAGTCTAATCAGGACGCCGCAACCCTGGCTCAGCAAGTTCAAACCCTTGCAGCCACCGTTGAAGAACTAACTAAGCAAAACCAAGAATTGAGATCGCGACTCCAGCAAGAGGATAATCGTTCGAAGGGAAATCAGGAAGATGAAGGAGATAGCAACAGAAGAAGTGACCATCGAAGGCCTACCACACCCGTCGAGCAAAATTCAGATATCCTTCGGGAGATGAGGAAAGAGATGGACGAACTAAGAAACGCTATCAAAGAGAAAACCGAGCGGAGTGTGGATCGGATGGTCCGCGCAACGGATTCACCATTTACAACAGTGGTTCTCGACTGCCCAGTGCCGTCGAAATTTCGGTTACCTCAGCTCGAGCCCTTCGACGGGCTGAAGGACCCTCAAGATCATCTGAATACCTTCAAGACGACCCTGGGACTTCAACAGCCCCCAGACGAAATCTTGTGTCGTTCCTTCCCTACTACACTCAGGGGGGCTGCCCGAGAGTGGTTCACGAAGTTGCCAACGTCGTCAATCGACACGTTCGAGCAGTTGAGCAACGCTTTCCTACGCCACTTTATCGGAGGGCAGCGACCAAAAAGGACCGCCGACCACTTGCTCACCATCAGGCAGGGAGAGAAAGAAACCTTGAGGTCATATGTGCAACGTTTCACGAGGGAAACATTGGAAGTAGACGAAGCCGATGATATGGTGCAACTGACGACCTTCAAGGCAGGATTGAGGTCCAGGGATCTCGTCAGCTCACTCGCGAAGAACCCCCCAAAAACGATGGCTGAAATGCTCCTCAAGGCGCAGAAATATATGAACGCCGAAGATGCATTAGCTGCTATCAAGGACGAAGATAGGCCCAGAGACAAAGAAAGGAAAGAAGATGACCGCAGAGGGCAGAAGCGGGACCGTCCTGATCGTCGAATCAGTGACGGATCTAGAAGGAAGGACGACAAAAATCCAAGAACGGTGAAATTCACCCCTCTTGTCATGCCTGTTGACAAAATTTTGGCGCAGATTAAGGACGAACATTACCTTAAGTGGCCACGACCACTACACTCATCTCCCAACGTTCGCGACAAAAGTAAATACTGCCGATTCCACAAAGACCACGGCCACTACACTGAAGATTGTAGGGATCTCAAGGAGCAGATAGAAGAGTTGATACGGAGGGGGAAGCTGCAGAAATTCGTAAAGAAGGGGGAACACGGCAAATTCGGAGAAGAAAATAAGCGTCAACAGGGGTCCTCCTCTAGAAGTGACGGTCTTCAGTCACAACCACCTCAAAACATTGTTGGGGAAATACAGACGATTGCCGGGGGACCCGCCACTGGGGGTTCATTCAGGTCGCTCAAAAGAACACATCAACGACAAGTGAATAGCGTCCACGGGTCACATCCATCAAAGCAGAGACGAACCGATCAGGATATGACCTTCAACGAAAGTGACTCCCGAGGAGTAAAACAGCCACACAATGACCCCTTGGTCATAACACTCACTATAGAAGGGTTCAACACAAGGAGGGTCCTCGTGGACAATGGTAGCTCTGCTGATATCATTTACTTTTCCGCATTTCAACAGTTGAATCTGGATCCCAATAGGCTTCGTCCGTTTGATTCTCCGCTCGTCAGTTTCAGCGGTGACAGAGTGTATCCTAGAGGGATAGTGACGCTGACGGTCATAGTAGGGACGGACCCAAAACAGTTAACTCGTCAGGTAGACTTTTTAGTAGTTGATAGTCCGTCATCATACAATGTCATCATTGGAAGGCCAGCACTCAACAAGTGGAAGGCATCCACATCCACGTACTGCTTGAAGGTGAAATTTCCAACAGATGACGGTGTTGGTGAGGTAAAAGGAGACCAAGTTCTAGCTCGAGAATGTTATCAAGCTGTC
>NW_027069834.1:504816-598123 GCF_002906115.3 Quercus suber
ATAAATTAGCAGAATTCATCATAATAACTGCTACAATAAAGTACTATAAATTTATTTTAGTAACATTTTCTAAAATCATTGCAATATCACTATATATTAAATTCTTATTCAAAATGTAATATAATTTAAACTATAATTTTCATACATATGTTAATTTGTTGTAACATTTTTATCAACTTCTTTCTTCTAAATTTAAGGGATAGTAGACTTTATTAATGAGCAGTAGATACAAGTCACTGTTGTTAAAGAGGCAAAGAGAGACTAATAGGAAAAATGGTGATTGTTAAGTTATGGTTTTTCACATAACATTTATTTTAGCTTTATTCCATGACAAAAGTGTTGTAATTGCATTAATTTATTTCCTTATATTTTGTGAGATTTATGATATTTACAACAAAGACATCTAGGATTCAAATTCTCTCTCTTCCAACTCTTGAATTATATTTGTGGGGGGAGAAAAACTCAACCCAACTTATTGGGCCCAAGGCCCTGAATGAGGAACACTCTTCGTCTGAGGAGGTGAGACCTTCAGTCAGAGGCCCACATCAAAAGGGAATGCCTTGAGATGAGCACGTGTATCATCCGAGGAGATGTTCATATGTCCGAGTAGTCCAACATCCTCGGATCCGAAGATGTTTGACCCAACACGAACATGGGAGGTTCAAGCGATCTGTTTGACAAGTGTCAAGAGGGAGAGGAACCTCGGACACACATGAAGATAACGGGAACAGAGAAATATCAAGGAGGCATACTTCAACTACCACATTTAATGCACTGCACCTACCTTCCTGGCCGCATTTATGTGGATAAGACCCCTGAACAGTGCTTTCTCAGCTACCGCCACTCACATAAGGCTAAAAGTGGGGTGATGGGACTTGCACTCAAATGGGTGCCTGGATGATGAACAAGTGGACGAAGGAGATGTAAGAAGGCAGCGCTATATAAGGGAAGGGTGCCTCTGATAGTGGGAAAAAGAAAAAGAGAAAAGAAAGGAGAGAGAGGGAAAAGAAGATATTTGATTGCTGTAGCTTCAGGAATTGTAATCCTAGATTATCAATGAAAAGCACCTCTTCGGATAGAGCACTCATATTAGTCCGGGAACACATTAATTCAAATCCTCCCATTGGTGTTGCCGTTTAATACTGTTATTTTCATTATTAGCCTAGCCCTTTTACCCACTCTCTACAAAATTTATTGTTTTGGGCTCGGTGGGCTCCGAATCCATACTTCCTTGGGCGTGGGCCGCAAAAACTGACCCTACAATATTCAAAAAAATTCATAAAAAATAATAAGACCTATACCTCGAAATACTCAAAATCAACTTAAAACATCCTAAGGGCATGTTTGTTTGGATGTGAAATAAGGCATATGAAAAACTTTAGAGAGAAAATAAGAAGAAAAACTTTTTTGAGTGTGTTTAGCTAGGTGGAGAGGAAGGAAAATAAATAGTGGGGTCTGAGTGTTTTATCCCCAAACCCACCAAAAAGTTTTCTCCCAAAAATGAAGAGAAAATTGAAGGGAGAAAATTGGGCTACTTAATGGAAAAAAAATGCCCATGTCCAATTCCAATTTTTTGTTTTCCTTTTTTTTTTCTTTTCTTTCTTGGACGTTGTTTTTTTTTTTTTTTTTTCCTTAGTTGTTTGTCATTTTTTGTTTTTGTTTTATTGATGCCTCATTACTCAGATGTGAGGCGTTACTCAATGGAGCATTAAGACCTCCATAACTCCTCCAACGGCTAGGGACGATGAGGGTAGATATAAAGCCCATACACTCCCACGAAAGGGGTAAGAGAGATTGCTTATTTTTACTCATTCTTGGTTCATTCTAGATTTCCTACAAAGAAAATTCAATATTCTAACTTTGGCATCGGAGGCGCTGTGGCAGGCACCACACCGGTGTGTATAGGAGACCAGTGGAAGGGATTAGCTTCGTCTGACGAACATCACTGACAAGTTCATTCTTATCAGTGAGTATAAACGGCAAAGCAACAGATGTACTGATTTGGAAAAAGAAATACAAAGGAAGAAGATGATGATATGGAAGAAAAAAAAAAAGAGTTAATGCTGTGTTTTTTTTTTTCTTTGATAATAAGAGTTAATGCCTAAATCACTAATTTCTAGGGAGTAATAATGACATTACTATGAGTGTTTTTTGACCCTTAGATCTAATAGTAACCAATGGTTCATAAAATGTGTAATTCTTGTAAAGTTATACCAAGTGTAACTTGAACTCATCTCTATTAAGAATGTTGGTTTGACATCACATATTTTTCTTCTCATCCCTCTTTCTCAAAATTTTTTTTTTTTTTGAAATGTACCATTAGATTAAGTTAGGATTTAGTTAGTATTTTTGAAACTATATAGTTTAATTTACTATATATATGAATATCCTTAAATTTTCGTTGAAATTGATCATCTTTAAAACACAAAATATAAAAGTTAAACCAAACATATTGCATTAGTTCATTTCTCTATTTGGCTTTTGTGGGTTCCAATTAACTTATTTGATGAAGTCTCTCATTAAATAAAGATATAAAGTTTGATTAGTTCGACGATGAAAAGTAATCATCAGACGGAGTAGATTGAAACTATTTCTTATTAAAAAAAAAAGAAAAAGAGAGACCCTCATTGAGATTGGTTAAAATCCTTTTTTCTGCATTTGGGCCTTCGCTGTTTGCTCTTCATGTCATATTTATAGATTCGGCTCCACCACTTTAACTTCCTTCGTAAAACCAATTAGCTAGATTCAAACCACTCTTCCCCTTTTCTCGATTTCCCTCCAAAATGAAGACCAAGAAGAAACGCAATGCACGTGCACCCCCCTCACTCTCCGATCTTGATGATCAATCACCCACCATCACCAAAGAAGTGGAAGACGCCATGAAAGAACACGAAAGTGGGAACTACACCAAAGCCTTGAATCTTGTCGAGGCCACTCTGTCCCGCCACCCAAGCTCCTCTCTTGCTCTCGCTGCCCTCAGCTTCTGTCACTTAAAATTCGTGTTTTCTGCCAAACACTCCACCACTCCCGTTTCATCTGACGAAGATTAGCCATCAGACCAGGGTAAGTCAAGGCTCTGATACCAACTGATGTCGCGGAAGCCTGAAGAGAAACACACACGATGCTCTCTTGATGGAACAGAAACTAAACTGTTAGTTTCTGGTAGTAAATCTCGAATCCACGAGGGGTTTCCCTGAATCCACAAG
Organism: Quercus suber; assembly: GCF_002906115.3. Lineage (NCBI taxonomy): Eukaryota > Viridiplantae > Streptophyta > Magnoliopsida > Fagales > Fagaceae > Quercus > Quercus suber. Next base: position 508,023 of record NW_027069834.1, read on the forward strand.
GAGATAAAACTAGAATCCACCAGAAGAAAATTTGACAAAAGTCTGTGTTTATTGATAATAGTCTAATTTGCCTCTGACGGCTACAAAACATATAAATACTAAGAAAAAACGTTTAAAACCCTAATTCGCGCTAATTAAGCGATTAGGGGACAAAATTACCGAATTTTACCAAAAATGGCAAAATTGAGTTAACTGCAGAATCATAAACTACTGACCTTAAGGGTCATCCCAAAACAGACGGGACCTTATTCTGACTTTTAAACTAAAAGTTATTAAGGAAAAACAAATATTACTATAAATAGCAAAAACGCTGTTATCGGGGCCTTAATGAAGGAATTCGACTAAATTTTGGCGACGTTCATGGCATGACTCTGGATCAGAACGTCTTTTCCCTTCAACCTGTCAAATTTCATGCAATTTCGACACTATTACCCCGATGCCCCCTACTGGCACCCCCCTTTGATCTTGCGTTGTGACTTCCTACGCCCCTGCTGTTCAAGGAAGGCATGTGCTGTCTGTTCTACATCAGAAAACAAAAGAAATATCAAGAACCTCAATAAAGTAGTCGGGTTGGATGTCGACACGGTGGAGAGACGAGTCAGGACTTACTGGAATGACACGATGACTATGGATCAAAAGAAGGATTTCTTGAGGATTCAAATCGAAGACCTTAAACTGCATTTTGCTAAGAACAAATTGGCCATAGAGGTGATGAAACAGGCGGTGGAGTACGCGACGGGGGCGAAGAATTGGAAGTTTTCATGTAAGGCAGAGTGTTATTGGTGCGGAGAGAGGTTTTTCAATGCCAAATTGACTGGGGAGCATATGAATAGTGTGCATTTAGGGACCATTTCCGATGAGTTAGATTCAGTCCATCCAGAATTTTTGTTTGATTCACTCTGGGACACTGTTGACTCAGGAAAATGGAAACCCATGAACGTCGTCGAAGCTAAGAAAATGTTGGAAGATTTGCCAAGAAACGAGGGTGGAGATAAAGATTTCATGAAACAAAAGTGGCCTTATTGCGAAGATAGCCGGCGTGAAGAGATCATTATCGAAATTCGAGTAGAGTTACGCCTGCTACTTCTTTATAAATGTTTTTGTTCTAGTCATCTTTCAGCGTTGATGAACTTGATATTGGAAATGCTGAAGAAGCAAGTCCCGGAACAGCTGCTTATGGAATATGGGATAGACCACACCCTGCTCTCAGTGTGCTTTCTTGACATCTCTGAGCTTAATCTTGTGTTGGAGTTCTTGGATGATCTTGCCAATATTTGCGGGTTACGGAGGCTCATCTTGAGTCTTGCGATGGAGAAGGTTAAAGGAAAAAATAAAAAAAAAAAAAAAAAGACAAATAGAAGAACTAATTGAATCTCAAAAAGGAGCTATGGACAAATTTATTACTAGTAAAAAACAAAATCTTGCAGAAAATTTGAGTGAAGGTTTCATAAATGAACAAGAAATTCATCAAAAAGAATTAGAAGATAATGAAAATATACAACAAAATGATAATAATGAAGGTGGTCATGATAATTTCAAACATGTAATGTCACCATTCTTGATAATGAAGCTCAAAATAATTTAGAGGAGAGTGAAAATATTAATGATCAACCTAATTATATTCCTACAAATATTTTTGATCCAAGTCAATGGAAAACTATTGATATAAAATTAAGAGATTTGTTAATAGAAAATGGTCCAATAAGAGTTGATGATCTAAACTTTCCTATAGATAAGAACTCTAGACATTTTTCTACTACGCATTATATTCGAAAATTACCAAATGGGGAGAAACATGATAGAAAATGGTTAGTGTATTCGAAAGACCTAGATAAAGTATTTTGTTTTTGTTGCAAGTTGTTTAATTCAAAATCTAATACAAATCAACTAGCTAATGGAGGAACTAAGGATTGGAAAAATATTAGTTCTATTCTTAAAAATCACGAAACAACTAGTGAGCATATTACTAATATGAATACTTGGATGATTTAGAACTAAGATTATTGAAGAATAAAACAATTGATAAAAATGTCCAAGAACAAATTAAGAAAGAGAAAGATCATTGGAAAAAGTATTATTAAGAATAATAGCGGTGGTAAAAAATCTTGGTAAAAATAATTTGGCATTCCGAGGAAATAACGAAAAGATCTATCAAGAAAATAATGGAAATTTTTTAAGTATAATTGAAATGATTGCAGAATTTGATCCAGTAATGCAAGAACATGTTCAACGTATTCAACATGGTGCAATCCATAATCATTATCTTGGACATAATATACAAAATGAAGTGATACAATTATTAGCAAATGAAATTAAAAGTAAAATTATAAAAAAGATTAAAGAAGCAAAATACTTTTCAATTATACTTGATTGTACCCCCGATGTAAGTCATCAAGAACAAATGACTCTCATACTAAGATGTGTAGATATTTCAATAAGTCCGATAAAAATAGATGAACATTTTGTGGAATTTTTAAACGTAGATGATACTTCTGGAAAAGGTCTTTTCAATGAAATTATAAATGCAATAAAAAATCTTGAACTTGATATTAATGATGTACGTGGACAAGGATATGATAATGGGTCTAATATGAAAGGGAAAAAACAAGGGGTACAAAAAAGAATTCTTGATATAAATCCTAAAGCATTTTACACACCATGTGGTTGTCATAATCTCAACCTTGTCCTATGTGATATGGCTAATTCTTGTCCTAAAGCTATATCTTTTTTTGGAGTAGTACAACGTATATACACACTATTTTCTTCTTCCACAAAGCGATGGAAAATTTTACAAGATAATGTGACAGGTTTAACTCTTAAGCCATTGTCACAAACACGTTGGGAAAGTCGAATTGAAAGTGTGAAAGCAATAAAATTTCAAGTTCTAGAAATAAGAGATGCTTTGTTACAATTGGCAAAAACAAGTGAAGATCCCAAAACAAAAAGTGAAGCTAATTGTTTAGCAACATATGAGATTGAAAGTTTTGAGTTTTTGCTAGCTATGACTATTTGGTATGACATATTATTTGCTGTTAACACTGTTAGTAAAAATTTACAATCGAAAGACATGCATATTGATGTTGCTATAGATCAATTAAAAGGTCTCATGTCTTTTTAAAAAAATATAGAGAAGATGGATTTACATCTGCTATGAATTCATCTAAAGAAATTGCAACCAAAATGGAAATAGAGCCTATATTTCGTGAAAAACGTATAATTCGTAGGAAAAAACAGTTTGATGAGAATGTAATGATGAGCAACACAATCCGCTGAAGAATATTTTAGAATTAATTATTTTTTATATATAGTAGATCAAGCTATTTCTTCAATTGAAAGTAGGTTTGAACAATTTCAAATATATGAAAATATTTTTGGTTTTTTATTTAATTTTGAAAAACTAAAATCACTAGATGATGATAGTTTGAAAAAAAATTGTCTTAATCTTGAATGTTTTCTCACACATGAAACTCATTCCGATATTGATGGTTTAGATTTATATTCAGAACTAAAAGTTTTAAAAGAAGTTTTGCAAATAAATGATAACTCTCCAATTAATGTACTAAATTATATAAAGAGGTAGAATCTTTTCCAAATGCATGTATTGCTTTCAGAATATTACTAACTATACCTGTTACAGTTGCTTCCGCAGAAAGAAGTTTTTCAAAATTAAAATTAATAAAATCCTATTTAAGATCAACTATGTCACAAGAAAGATTAAGTGGATTAGCTATATTATCAATTGAAAAAGAAATGTTAGCGGAACTTGAATGCAAAAATTTAATTAGTAATTTTGCCTCTCAAAAAGCAAGAAAAATAAATTTTAATTGAAAAAAATATATAATTTATAATTAAATATAATAAAAGGCCCATTTAAAGCTTTCGCCTAGGGCCCCCAAATTCGTTGAGCCGGCCCTGGTCTAAAGCTACACATTTATAAATTCACCAGAAAAATGAAGACGGGCATGAACTAAAAGGGGGAAAATAAGAGCATCTAACATGTTAAATATTAGCATAAGATGGCAGAATTTGGACAAATTTACTTGAATTAGATGCTAAAGACTTAAGCTATGGCGGAGCTAGAGATCATTAAAGGTGAAACAAAACTGGAAGATAGATTAAATGAAATGGGTATTTTAGAGGTAGCCAAGTTAGGAAAATGTGGATCAAATTTACTAGAATAATAGTTTTTAAGGATCCGGACTCTGAAAGAATAATAAATTGGGCAATCTAATACATATGATATACAACAGATATTGAACACTCGCACTTACTGAAACAGATTATCACAGCAGCTAGTTAATTGGATATAAACTTTGCATTTTCTCAGAAAGAAAGAAAGATATAAGATCTGCAGAGTGGTCCTAGTTTCTACAATATATAGAAAATCTATCATGCAAAATAATGTCCCAAAAATTCACAATTTGCTTATTGTAGGCAACTGGAGATATTACACACCCTCCTCTGTTGAGCACTCACGTGTTTCCCAATGGTCCTTTGAGGCCAAAAATCGGTTTTGGGCTTTCAAATGTTTTCTTCTTTGGCCCAAGGATTTCCCAGTCCGAAAACCACAAGTAATATCTCTCTTTTTAATGAGCCCACCACTAGAGCCCAAGAAAAGAGACCCCAAAAATGTTAATATCCAAACTCATAAATATTGGTGGGCTCTCGGGTTCATGGAGGAGAGTGGTGTGTAATTGTTTGTGATTTTCTCTCGGTGTTTGTTTGCTTTCTCTGTTGTAACTCTTTTCAAGTTGAAATGAATATTTCATGCTTCTTATCAAAAAAAAAAACGAGCAGCAGGAAAATGTTTAGCAAATGTTTAGCTCAATGTGTTTTCACCTGAAGCACATGGCGGAGATATTCCTCCTAATCTTGAGATTGTGGGTCCTGTAGCCATTGATGAATTGGGGCAAGACAAATGGAAACTTTTTCCTGTGGAGTGTGGAGGAGAAAGATCAAAGAATGCTTGATGAGTATTTGGAGTACAAGAGGCAGATTGAGAATGAGAACAAACAAACCCCTCGGCATTTGTACACTTCCAAACATTCAATGCAAATGCAGTAATCAAACTGGAAAATGATCCTCATTTTAATAGATTCATTTCATGTTTTAGATTAGATATTACAAAAGCTAATTGTATATACTTCTGTGTCAGAGCTCTCAATTTGCATTCCCAGAGAAGATCAGTTTTAATTTTGGTTTGAAAATTTGATGTTATTCTTTGTACTATGTACGCTGATAATTGCATTTAACCAAAATCTAGGTGGCAGTGTTTTTTTCTTTCTTTCTTTTTTTCATCAAGCACATTGTTTGCACCGGCTATGATTATATTTTGTAAATAAGCAATAGGTAGTCTAATATTTAATTTTCTGTTGTTTATAATGATTTTTCACTTAAGAAAGTTTGAGATTTTAAGCGATCAAAATTTATACCTGAAGCTTTTAGTAGGCACTGATGCCATGCATCTTCTCTTTTTTCTCAACATGCTCACTGTCGTAATCCTCGCTTGATCAGGCTCAAAGATGTCCTATCAGAGTAATGTTTGTGGGAAATGCCATGGAAAAGCAAAATTCATGAAAGGTTGAAGGTCATGTTGTGGGGGCTAATAGAAAGCACGGGTGCAGCTCCAGGGCCACTGGACCAGCACCCGATGCGCACTAACGTGGCATGCAGTGCACGAAGCCATTGACTGAGTGTCCATGCCGCATTTTTTTCTTTTTTTTCTTTTTTTTTTCGTTTTTGGATTTGCACCAATTTTGGCGGAACGGCTGATACGGCCCAATTTCGGCCGAAACGGACACCAAAACGGGCTGCCACCGTGTCGCCGACCTCCATTCTTCTACTTCATGTGGCCTTGTGAAGAAAAAAAAAAAGAGAGAGAGAGAGGAGAGAAGGAAGAAGAGATAAGGACTTGAAAAGTCAAAGATAAAAAAAGGTTGGAACTTGTGAAAACAATAAAAATACATGTTTTGATTCTTTGATTTTATCACTGTTACCTATCAGTTTTTATTATTCTTTAATACTTTAATTTTATTACCTGATTACTCCTTTTTTTGAAGGAAAATAATTTAATATTATGAATATGTTATTGGGGTAAAATTGGGGTTGTGTAAACATTACATTATATATATATATATATAAACTTTTAAATTTATTAATATATGTTTACCATTATTCTTAAATTGGTATATGTTTACCATTATATAAAAAAATATGCTTAGAAATATATAGAAAATATAAATAAAAATATCTTTAATAATTTTTTAATCACCACACTCCCAAGTCCCGCACCTGCACCCATACATGAATTCGAATCCGCACCCGTGGTCTATAGGGGGGTTATACTTTCAAGTATTGATTAGTGGATACTAGCTTCTGTCGTTGTGATTTGGAAAATGAGACAGAGGTCCATTTGGAGATTGAAATAATACCTCTTTGCTTTGCAAGTCTAGATTGATTGTAATGCTCATCTTTTCTTGCTACCCTTCATCCCTGACTTCATCATTTTCTTATGATCACTCTCTTCAGTTGCCCTCTATGCCTTTTAGTTTCTATGGCCTTATGTAAGCCCATTACCTATCTTTATAAGAAGTGCCCAAAAATTTCCCAAAGCCGTTGAGTTTCATCATAGTCCATCCTAAGGTGTTTGATTCTCCCATGGTAGTACTAATCAACTCTTCCTCTATGTGTGTGGGGCGAGTAATGGGCTAATCGAATAGCTCATAGCTAGTTATGATAAAATATTGCGCTCTTAGACTTTCTCTAATTTTTAACCTACTAACATAAGATCACATTAACACAAGGGAAAGAGGAAGAAAATAAGGTTATTGATCCAATCATGTGACTATCTTGACAATACAAACAACTGTATTGTATTGAAGATCTAACTATTGTCTCATTTTGTTTTGAAATAGTTAAAAATATATATATTAATATGTTGCTAACTCTGCAACTTGCACCCCTCCCCCTGGTCTATTCTTCAAACTTCTAAAAGTATTGTTAATAACCTCCTATCAATATAAAAGCAACAATCTTTACTCATATATAAAAGCAAAATGCCCAGTACACAAAATATCCCATGGCTCAATATTAAAGAATCATTTAATTTGTACCTTAACACAAAATAAAAAAGTGATATAATAATAAGAAGACATTATATAAACACACAGAAAAATAGGCAATTTTTCTTGTCACGTTATGAAACTCCTAGACAGAAGAGTCTATAGCCTATAGAACCCGTTAAAATCAAGTTAAGCTATTTTCTTTCCTGAATATAAAGGATATAGAGTCAGATAGTCTTGGAGATTCACAGCAGCCACTGTGAACATTATAATATATATATTCAGAGGCAAGAATAAAAGAAAATATTAAAAAAAAAAAAACCTCCATATATATATATATTGATATTAATGTTATAATAAATAAACAATTGTAAACAACTCCATCTTCAAACTTAATTTCTATCATCACCACACATCATCTATATCTATATATTACTAAAAGCTGAAGCGTAGCATTTAATGTTGCTACGCTCAGGTTGAGCCACATCAGCTGTCATGTCATTACAATTATTTTTCCTGAATTTGCCCTACAATTTAAAATAAGTTTTCTTAAATTTAAAAATACTAATAAAAAGAAAATAATTCCCAACCCTTTGTCTTCCACAGTTACAAGTTTAGACAGCAACCCTTTGTGTTCCATGGTTACAATTTTAAATAGCAACCCTTTGTGTTCAATGGTTACAATCTCAAACGGCAACCCTTCAGCTTCCTAACACTAGACTTTGGCTTTCTAACTCCTTCATCTCTTCCTCTCCTCACACTATATTAATAATGAAAAGCTGGATGATTCAGTTTATGTATCTCTAAATCTCAATATATATATATATAGCGATGGAGACAGAAAATGTCTTAAAGAGACAACCAATTACGATAGTGTTGGAGGCAAAGTAAAAGATTAAAAAAAAAAAAAAAAAAAACTGAAGAAGCAAGCGGTTTGGCTAGCATACCAGCTAGTTAATTTATATCAAAAGACATAGAAATCTTACAATCAAATAGAATCCAAAAGTAAATAAATACATGTGGTACAATCAGATAAATAAAAGGTTTGTCAAGATGATCAAGTTTGGCAATGAAGAAGACACAACAGCTATTGATGAGGGTAATCTATCTTAAACTTGTGATAATGATGAAGATGCAACAACTACTAATTATGCAGATCTAGCTTAATCTTATTTTGATTCAACTACAACAAAAATGACGATAATTACCATAAAAGGATTATATAAAAAAACAGTTTTTTATGATATAGCCAAGAGTACAATCAAAGCTAATAGAAGGAATTTTAAATCGATTTAATGACGAAGCAGGAATTCACTTAAATGAGGAGACCAAGAAAAAAGGAGAAGTATCGTGTTCTGAGTATAGTATTGAATTTTAAACTCTATAATTCAATTTGCTTAGGTATTTTAGTAGTTAGCAAATTGAATTTCCTTAGGCACGGATTACATCATTTAATTGAATTTCTGTAGGCACAATAGTACTAAAACTCTATCATTCAATTTTCTAACTATTAAAAATCTATCACACGGATACTACAAAAACTCTATCACACGGATTACACAATATAAACCAATAATGTTACTGTCTCAAATATTAAAAAAAAAATTTAATAAATAAATAAATCAAATCAATTTTAAACATAGAAACAAACAATCATCTACAATACAAATATCCAACCTAAATACATATAAACTCATATATGACCCATAACACAAAAGAGGTAGTAACAAAATTAAAAAAGAAAAAAAATCAATAAAAAGAAAAAACACTATTAATCTAATCCTTACATTGAACTATTATGCAGGCAACTACAAGAATAGAGGTCAAGAGCAACTCAGATTTAGAGATACCTAAACTGAATCATCCAACTTTTCATTATTAATATAGTGTGAGGAGAGGAAGAGATGAAGGAGTTAGAAACCAAAGTCTAGTGTTAGAAAGCTAAGGGTTGCCGTTGAGATTGTAACCATTGAACACAAAGGGTTGCTATTTAAAATTGTAACCGTGGAACACAAAGGGTTGCTGTCTAAAATTGTAACCGTGGAAGACAAAGGGTTGTCATCTAGAATTGTAACCGTAGAAGACAAAGGGTTGGGAATTATTTTCTTTTTATTAGTATTTTTAAATTTAAGAAAACTTATTTTAAATTGTAGGGTAAATTTAGGAAAAATAATTGTAATGACATGGCAGCTGATGTGGCTCAACCTGAGCGTAGCAACATTAAATGCTACGCTTCAGCTTTTAGTAATATATAGTATTGAATTTTAAACTCTATAATTCAATTTGCTAAGGTATTTTAGTAGTTAGCATATTGAATTTCTTTAGGCACAGATTACATCATTTAAATGAATTTCTGCAAGCACGATAGTACTAAAACTCTACCATTCAATTTTCTAACTACTAAAAATCTATCACACGGATACTACAAAAACTCTATCACACGGATTACACAATATAAACCAATAATGTTACTGTCTCAAACATTAAAAAAAAAAAAAAAAAATCAATCAATCAAATCAATTTTAAACATAGAAACAAACAATCATCTATCAATACAAATACCCAACCTAAATACATATAAACTCATATATGACCCATAACACAAAAGAGGTAGTAACAAAATTAAAAAAGAAAAAAATCAATAAAAAAGAAAAAACACTATTAATCTAATCCTTACATTGAACTATTATGCAGACAACTACAAGAATAGAGGTCAAGAGCAACTGAGATTTAGAGATACATAAACTGAATCATCCAGCTTTTCATTATTAATATAGTGTGAGGAGAGGAAGAGATGAAGGAGTTAGAAAGCCAAAGTCTAGTGTTAGGAAGCTGAAGGGTTGCCGTTTGAGATTGTAACCATTGAACACAAAGGGTTGCTATTTAAAATTGTAACCATGGAACACAAAGGGTTGCTGTCTAAACTTGTAACTGTGGAAGACAAAGGGTNTTGTTAGGGACTCTGTAAGGTTAAGGGAAGCTTGAAGATAATATAAGTTTTGGCCTTATATAATATACTTATATTGTGAGCTTTAGTGGCTACAAGTAGTATTGTAGTAACTTAGATATGAAACTCTAGATACAACACAAAACAGTTAAGGATAATGACATTTACTAATATTTGTCTTTTAATTTAAATGGAATTTTGCATAACTGCTTTGCATTCATTATATTTCATTTTCAGCAATTTTCTCGTGCATCGCATAGGTTAGCGACTCGTTAGTATAATAGTCACTCCACAAGTATAAATGTTTGTAGGGTATAAAGGATAAGGGCTGGAATTCAAGTCTCTAGGAGGAAGTTTCACACGCATATACTAATTAGATACTTTTTAAAGAATTATAAAATCTACTCAATAATCTCAATTAACTAAAAATATACTTTTCATTTAGTAAAAAAAAAATCTAAATTAACCAATTCATAGCTACTAACAATCAAAATAAAAATAAATCGATTTAAAATTCCTTCTATTAGTTTTGATTGTACTCTTGGCTATATCATAAAAGACTGTTTTTTTATATAATCCTTTTATGGTAATTATCGTCATTTTTGTTGTAGTTGAATCAAAATAAGATTAAGCTAGATCTGCATAATTAGTAGTTGTTGCATCTTCATCATTATCACAAGTTTAAGATAGATTACCCTCATCAATAGCTGTTGTGTCTTCTTCATTGCCAAACTTGATCATCTTGACAAACCTTATATTTATCTGATTGTACCACATGTATTTATTTACTTTTGGATTCTATTTGATTGTAAGATTTCTATGTCTTTTGATATAAATTAACTAGCTGGTATGCTAGCCAAACCGCTTGCTTCTTCAGTTTTTTTTTTTTTTTAATCTTTTACTTTGCCTCCAACACTATCGTAATTGGTTGTCTCTTTAAAGACATTTTCTGTCTCCATCGCTATATATATATATATATGTTGTTTTGTAGGATCCAAGCAAGAAAGAGTTTAAGATGCTTGCTATGTTATTCTCTCAAATTTTTTACAGCATGAACAACTTGTGGTATTGAAGTAATTACAAAATATTTTATATCAATAGTTGTTTGACAACTTTAGAATATGAAAAGTTTTAGGTTAAGTGGGTAACAACTTTAATTTTGTTAATTTTTGCTTTCTAAATTACTAATAGTAATTTATCATGTTAAATTGGTAGTTTATTTGTATATTAATTAGCTACAATGTTGTAATGTTTTATTGTTTTTCTTCTAATTTGTGAGGTTTAATTCAAATAATTTTGAATAAGTTCTCTGAAATCAAATTCAATAAAAAAGAAATTTTGTTAGGGACTCTATAAGGTTAAGGGAAGCTTGAAGATAATATAAGTTTTGGCCTTATATAATATACTTATATTGTAAGCTTTAGTGGCTGCAAGTAGTATTGTAATAACTTAGATATGAAACTCTAGATACAACACAAAACAGTTAAGGATAATGACATTTACTAATATTTGTCTTTTAATTTAAATGGAATTTTGCATAACTGCTTTGCATTCATTATATTTCATTTTTAGCAATTTTCTCGTGCATCGCATAGGTTAGCGACTCGTTAGTATAATAGTCACTCCACAAGTATAAATGTTTGTAGGGTATAAAGGATAAGGGCTGGAATTCAAGTTTCTAGGAGGAAGTTTCACACGCATATACTAATTAGATACTTTTTAAAGAATTATAAAATCTACTCAATAATCTCAATTAACTAAAAATATACTTTTCATTTAGTAAAAAAAAATCTAAATTAACCAATTCATAGCTACTAACAATCAAAATAAAATATTAATCTAAATGCATAAAATTTATACAACTAATTTGATTCCTTCAAATAAATTTGAGAAATATATCAAACTAAAAGTATTCAGATTTCAGAGTATAACAATATACATGTAAAGTTGTATAATCTCAGTGCCTTGAAAGCTTTTAACAAACGTGTAGGAGTTAGCATTTCTTTCTATGTTCTTCTCAATGGTGAAAAACTACAGTGACAGTAGTACCAGTGGTGTGGTAAAACCAAGGAAGTCAATACCGTACCGGAGGCTGTACCGGTTTGGCCACCGGTACGATATATTTCGGATACCGGTCAATATCAGTGTACCGTTTCGGGTTTACTGTTATTTTATATATTTAATATATATATATATATATATGTATATAACTAACAATAAATGTGAATTTTGGTTTAATTGAATAGACATTTTAAAAAAAAATTATAAGGCAAATTTTATATCTCTTTATTTTTTTTTTTTTTAATCTTTTACTTTGCCTCCAACACTATCGTAATTGGTTGTCTCTTTAAAGGCATTTTCTGTCTCCATCGCTATATATATATATATATATTGTTTTGTAGGATCCAAGCAAGAAAGAGTTTAAGATGCTTGCTATGTTATTCTCTCAAATTTTTTACAGCATGAACAACTTGCGGTATTGAAGTAATTACAAAATATTTTATATCAATAGTTGTTTGACAACTTTAGAATATGAAAAGTTTTAGGTTAAGTGGGTAACAACTGTAATTTTGTTAATTTTTTCTTTCTAAATAACTAATAGTAATTTATCATGTTAAATTGGTAGTTTATTTGTATATTAATTAGCTACAATGTTGTAATGTTTTTTTTGTTTTTCTTCTAATTTGTGAGGTTTAATTCAAATAATTTTGAATAAGTTCTCTGAAATCAAATTCAATAAAAAAGAAATTTTGTTAGGGACTCTGTAAGGTTAAGGGAAGCTTGAAGATAATATAAGTTTTGGCCTTATATAATATACTTATATTGTGAGCTTTAGTGGCTGCAAGTAGTATTGTAGTAACTTAGATATGAAACTCTAGATACAACACAAAATAGTTAAGGATAATGACATTTACTAATATTTGTCTTTTAATTTAAATGGAATTTTGCATAACTGCTTTGCATTCATTATATTTCATTTTCAGCAATTTTCTCGTGCATCGCACAGGTTAGCGACTCGTTAGTATAATAGTCACTCCACAAGTATAAATGTTTGTAGGGTATAAAGGATAAGGGCTGGAATTCAAGTCTCTAGGAGGAAGTTTCACATGCATATACTAATTAGATACTTTTTAAAGAATTATAAAATCTACTCAATAATCTCAATTAACTAAAAATATACTTTTCATTTAGTAAAAAAAAAATCTAAATTAACCAATTCATAGCTACTAACAATCAAAATAAAATATTAATCTAAATGCATAAAATTTATACATCTAATTTGATTCCTTCAAATAAATTTGAGAAATATATCAAACTAAAAGTATTTAGATTTCAGAGTATAACAATATACATGTAAAGTTGTATAATCTCAGTGCCTTGAAAGCTTTTAACAAATGTGTAGGAGTCAACATTTCTTTCTATGTTCTTCTCAATGGTGAAAAACTACAGTGACAGTAGTACCAGTAGTGTGGTAAAACCACTGTTTTAAAAACCGGACTGAACCGGCCGGTCCGACCGGTTCAACCGGGAACCGGATGCCAATCCGGTCCGGTTAAAAGTCCCATAACCGGTCAATAACCGGTCAACAACCGGAAAACCGGCCAAAAACTGGTCAAAAACCAGGGTTGAACTGGAAATTGGAAAAAAAACGGTTTTATGTCCGGTTCGGTTTTTAAAACCATGGGTAAAACGCGTGACAGTGGCTAAAGTCTATTTTAGTGACCGTTTGGATACAAATGCATTTGCATTTGTGCTTGTGTTGGCGATTTTTGTGTGGATCCTGCGCACTGTTCACATGATTCACAAGTATGAATTTTTTTTTTTTTTTTAACTGGGTCCAATGGCATTATTTACACATTTAAAAATTATTTTGTTACAGTGTTTTCAGTTTTAAGCAATAAGCGGTATCCAAATAGACCCTTAAGGTGAGATTGGTGCTTATTTTTCAGGTACCAAAGCGCCTTTTTTTTTTTTTTTGTCAGAAGGGGCAAGTTTTAAAACTACTGGTCATTCTTAAGTGGCAACGGACATTTTAGGATTAGTCAGGGGATTCAAAAGATTCAAAAGAAAGTCAGGAGTTCAAAATGCCTTAGATCTTAGCATATCAGCAATCAGGAAAAAAAAAAAAATATCAGTGAACTTTTGATTAGGTCACCATTTACACACTTTTGATAAGGTCAAATTTTATTTGTCAGCATGTACTACAAAAATTTATATTTTGCATCAAAATTTGCAAGAATAAATCATGCACGTACGTAGCTTGAAAAGAAAGCTTGGAAAACACTACCAACCTTCTTCTTGATCTATAATTCATTGTTTAGTTGTCTAGTAAGTTTGGAGTTGGCATTGAATTCCAATCCCACACAAAAATTAAAAGTTTGGAATCTACGACACTGTATCATGTGACAATCACCGGAAATCAAATTTAAATTATGTATATGAATTCTTTCTTAAAAAAAAAAATAAAAAAATAAAATAAATTGAGTATATGAATTCCAATTTCTTAACTATGTATGTGTTGAGGGTCATTTTTGTAAAGCCAGCCCAACCCAGCAAAGCAAGCAATAAGAGTGGCAGGCATAAAATAAGACTGTTAGGCCCAAGCAGCAGGAAGAATAGAACACAGGCCCATAACATGAATAAATGGGTCTTGAGTAAGCAAATGGGCCCAAAGGGCCCGGAAAGAGAGAAATGACACCCATGAGCAATGTATGGTATGAAAAAGCGAGAATGGGCCGCGGCAAGCCCAGGGCAATGTAAACAAAGAAAGTAGGGGTTGATGGCAAGCCCATGAACCCCAAGGATGAGGATGAGGAGATTGGGCCGGGGAAGCCCAATCAAGTTAGTAAAAGCCCATGGGAAAGCAAAGTTAGTAAATGGGCCGAGGAAGCCCAAGGAAAGTAAAAGGGCCGTAGGCCCAAAGGGAAAAAAAGAAAGGGACAATGGAGCCCATGAGTAAGAACACCAGTAGGCTCTTTTAAGCCACTAGGGGAAAGAAAGGAACGGCAGGCCTGAAAAGAGGCCCAGCAGGAACAAAAATTGCCGCGGTAGGAAAGGCTGAGTAACACGGTGGAAAGCTAAGGCAATTAAAGAATTGGGCTGAAGAGAACACAAAGCCCAGTACTTGGTAAAGTCCAGACCCTATGGGGTGGGAAATCAGAGTAACAGCTTGGGGAAAGCCAAGAACAGACGACTGGCAATGCAAGCAAAATGTCTAGTACACGGCAAATGCATGGACAGCAGGCAGACTTCAGACATAAACCACACAATCATGTTTAACCTTTTTCTTTATTTCAAAAATCTGCATATGTTTAAGAAAAATTTAGATCTGCATCTAATAAAGATGTATATCTATTTTATTTTAAGAAAAATTTAGGAAGATTTAGATCTGTTTTATTTTGAAGAAAAATTCAAATCTACATTTAAGGAAGATGTAGATTTTTTTTTTTAAAAAAAAAGAAAAATTCAGATCTACATCTAAGAGAAATGCAAGTCTGTTTTTGTTTTAAGAAAAATTTAGATCTACATCTAATAAAGATGCATATCTATCTTTATTTTAAGAAAAATTTAGATTTACATCTAATAAAGATGCAACTCTGTTTTTATTTTAAGAAAAAGCATTGATCATATGCAAATTATTGGAATTAAGAAAGATATCATAACAATTACATAAACAAAATCAAGATCATGCTTTATGAAAACAATGATTAATAATTCATGGATAAAGAAAAACATTCATCATCATTAACAAGAAGCATAAATGAAAAGATGATTGAAAACAACCTCTTGCATGAGCACTCCTTGTTCTTGAGAGGATGTTTTAGGGTTCAAAGAAACTTATTTAGTTATTTTTGAAACCTAAAAACCCTAATTTTAGCGGCAAATCTCAAAGAGGATCAGCAAGTGTTAGCAATTTGAAAGCCTCAAAACGTGTGCCTCCCAGAGCGTAGAAACAATGTGCTAAATTATGAGATCCAGTCTCTATTTATGGAGGCCAAAAAACTCTAAAAAATAGCCCCAAAGTGTAGGACGCGAATTGGGACTCATCCTTTTGCAAAAAGATTAAAAAGGGTGTGCCTTATTGTCATCCGAAGGCCGTTAGGCCAAAGCCCAAAAAGGGGAAATTCAGCCCTTTTAAAGTGCCTTTCAGTACTCCAAAAGTGCTTAATGGGCCCTTGGACACCGAACATTCTTCCGTGTTTGAGTGTGTTTTAGACTCTCCTTCTAGGGTTTTTTGATCCAATCCCCGCACCTAAACGTGTTTTCATCCTTAGTCCATAATTTTTTTTTATCTCTTTTTCTGGATAATTTAGGCTTTTTAAGAACAATTATCTTGCAAATAAATACCCTAAAATAAATCTAGATAAAGTTCAAATTACCCACAATTTTATTGTTATCCAATCATCCCTTTTATTCCTACGCATGCATCCTTAGACATTAATTATCAACCAAACACAAAATTATTTAATTAATTTTAATTGTTTAACTAATCAGGATTAATTTAAATTGATCATGTGTGGTCGACTCCACTTACACAAAATGCATGTTAACTGTGCAAACTTGATCATGCGATATCTTTCAATCCAAGGGTTCAATTTGAAAACCAGAAACACTGTTGTGACCGTTAGAATCTCAAGATTATTTTTATGATATGCAATGAATAAAATGATGTATGTAATGCAAAGACGAATTGATGCATCTAATGCAATAATGATTTTTGAGGTACACATCTTTCAATCCAAGGGTTCGATTTGAAAATCGGAAACACCGTTGCGACCGTTAGAATCTCAAGGTCATTTTTATGATATGCAATGAATAAACTGATGCATGTAATGCAAAGAAAAATTGATGCATGTAATGCAATAATGATTTTTGAGGTACACGGATGGTCATTCAAGTGATTCTCCTTGATTAAATCATGGGTGCAAAATTGAGTTTCTATAGAATGCACCTTATTAACAGAGCTTGAAAAGCGAATGTTAATAGAAAACAAAGACACTGATTTTAGTGGCCATGATTTAATTGAAGTTGAATTTTCAAAGATTACCTAGCCCTCGAACCTAAAATCATCGAACATAGAACTACCGTCTTATCTTTTTACAAGAAATGAAAATACTGGACTTAGCTAATAGTTGATGACTCTAGAAATGATTCTTGACAATTGGGATGACCAAGAGACTTTTCAACCCTGATCTTGAAACTGGAATTGTCTGCGACCCAAGGGCTTATCTACCTCGATCTTGACAAAAGGTAACTAAAGGGCTTCTCTACATTGACACTAGAATTGCTGGAATGCTAGTCAAAGGGGCTTCTCTACTTTAATCTATACTGCTGAAACGTTCGATCAAAGGTCTTCTCCACTTTGACTGGAGTCTTCTTTACTTCAATTTGAAATTGTTGAAATGTTGATCAAAGGTCTTCTTTACTTCAATCTGGAGTTGTTAAAATGTTGATCAATACTTCGATCTGGAATTATTGAAATGTCAATCAAATGTCTTCTCTACTCAATCTGGATTTGTTGAAATGGCGATCAAAGGTCTTCTCTACTTCAATCTAGAGTTGGTGAAATGTAGATCAAGGTCTTCTCTACTTCCATCTAGAGTTGTTGGAATATCAATCAAGGTCTTCTCTACTTCGATTTGGAGTTGGTGAAATGTTGATCAAGGTCTTCTCTACTTCGATTTGGAATTGTTGAACTACTTCCATCTGGAGTTGCTGAAATCTCGATCTAGGGCTTCTCTACTTTGATCTAGAATTGTTGAAATGTCGATCAAGGACTTCTCTACTTCGATCTGGATTTGTTGGAGTGTTAATGTTGATCAAGGCCTTCTCTACTTCAATCTAGATTTGTTGGCTACAAAAAGTCAAAATTTGGGCTAGACTTTTAAATTATGAGAGCTTTTTGATCCCACCTTCTTTTTTTTTTTTTTTTTTTTTTTTTTTTTTTTTTTTTTTTTTTTTTTTTATAGATGTGTGATTTTCATTTGTTCCTTCTTGATTTGAATCTTTATCAAGAAAAGTTTAATTGACAAAAGATTCTATTTTTGAGAAACTTTTGATTTTGAAACTTGGCGGTTTTGAAATTTTTATTTCAAATTTTGAGACTTTGGAACTTGGAGATTTTAACTTGAAATTTGGAACTTGAAATCTGAAATTTTGAAACTTAGAATTTTAAAAATTAAGAATTGAAATTTTGATCATGAAATCTGAGGTTTGAATTTTTTTTTTCTTGAAAATTGAAGATCTGAGTTTTAAAAATTGGGCATTAAGAATGTGGAATTGAAAATTTGGGAATGAAAATTTTGAATTGAAAATTTGGAGCTTGAAAGATACTTGGAAACTTTGAAAAAGATTTTTTGTTTGTTTGTTTGGTTTTTTTTTTTGGTTGACTCAGCTTTTAGTTGAGTTTTAAGTGTGGGGGTTGATATTTTGGCCCCCCACTTCTATGTTTCTCCTTTTTTGTTTTTTTTTTTTTTGCTTCATCTTTTATCAACTTCTCTTCCTCCATTAACATTATTCATCTTTTTCTTCCCCTTGATTTTTCTTCTTCATCTCACCATTTCTTCTCACAAAAAACATTTTTCTAAGCTTCTCAACCTTCCTTCATCCATCTTTATCAATATTTCTTTAGATCCTTATGTTTTGAGCATTTTCATCACACACTAATTTTTGGTGAAACCCATTTTCTAAACCCATTTTTCTTTGCATCTAGATGGCTTCTTCCCCCAAGAGATCCTCTTTTCTTACTTTTCATGGTAAGAATTATGATCCTACATTTGATTGGCTTGATGAGGATGGACTCCTTCAAGACCCTAGGACCCATGCTCCATATTATCATGTAGACACCAAGGTGAGTTTTTTTTTTTTTTTTCCTTCGAAAAAAATATGTTGTTGCATGTTTCGATACATGCATGTCATGACCCAACTCTCCAGGCGGAGCCTTTCAAGCTTGGGTGGGGCTTCATTTGTATGGTAAGTGAGGTTTGGTATTGATAGGCCAAGAATGTATTGGCCCTTTGTGATTAATTAACCAATTAATTAGTCAAGTAAATTAATTAATCCAATTAGTATGCAATACGTGTGGTAGCACAAATAAAACACCAAATAACTAAATGCAGTAGGAATTAAATTTGACACAGTTGATTTGTTTACGAATGAGAAAAACCATCGAGGCAAAACCCCAACAGTTGAATTTAAGGTCACCACTCCCGAGAATCCACTATTATCAAAATAAGCAGTTACAAGTAAAGGAATCCTAGTACCTTATACAAACTAGTTGAACCCATACCCCAATACCCAATTGGACTAGTGAAAATCTCTCCTTTCAATGCACGACTCTCTGTACATGACTAAACAATTCGATGCACGGATCCAAGTACGTGACTAACCACCAACTTGAGAAGGATGTTGGCTGCAAAGTTCTTCAGTTCATCCACACGATGAAGATCACGAAGCTCCTTAGTTACAAAACCCTACAGCATACAAACGCAGCAGCTTCTTAAGGAGAAAGATGAACTACGGCATGTCTCTAGTTCACAATATGCTTGTTAAAAACCTTTGCATCAAGTATCACTCACTTGCACTAGCTGTGATGACCCTTAAAATAATCCTTATATATGTTTAGGGTTGTGAGAAAAGAAAGCCCAAACATCTATACACGGATTGGAGTGAAATCAGATCTAAAAAAATGATTTTTTTTTTAAAAGCAGCTATTAAGCATTGGGCTTAAACAGCCTTTTAAATCTTGATAGACACTAGCTTTTGAGTTTTAAAATCCAACACTTCTTCACTTGATTCTTGGACAGACTTGCATGGTTTTAACATTTGAACTTGAAACCTTGTTCCTTGAAGTATTAAACACATCCTAGATCTACCTAATTACAAGTAAAGTGTGTTTTGTCAAAGGATTAGTCAATTCTAAATTTACATATGTTCCTAACATGAATCACATATATCCTAATAGGTATTTATTTTGGCTATGTATAGGTTGTGAAAAAAATATTTTGGCTATGTATGGGTTATTTTGGCAATGTGGTAATGGTGCTGTGAATTTTTTAGGTCTAGATGTACAAGTACTTTGGAGTTAGTCCTAAAATTTGGGAAGAAGTTGTTGGCATTTTTCCTAGATTTATCCGTTGGTTGTCCAAACATTGTTTGTCTACACCTTCCTGGTGTTCTTTGGAAATTTGGTGCTTGGTGATTGACAATTTGACTACCGACGATGTGAGTTCTTCTTCCTTTTTCTTTTGGAATCTTTGGCACTTGGCTATGGTTCAGTCTCTTCTCATTCTAGATTCCTTTGTGATTTTTCAGATGGATTTAAATCCTTGGGCTAAATGTGAGGGGTATGTAGAGTGTGAGCAGACTTTGGAGCTAAATAGCCGCCAGATGTTGTTTGAGCGTGGGCATGAAAAGTATTGGTATCTTGGTGATAGGGTGTTGCCCCAAGCTGAACATGAGTATCCTCCTACCACAATTCCAACTCTTCCTTGTTACACTGTTCGGTTGGCTGACTTTCTGGCTGATGAAGAGATTTCTCAGGCCCGTGATGGCTATATTGTTGTAGGAGTAGAAGGGAACTATTCTAAATTCATACGACTTCATCTGCAACATTGCTTGGTTGGTAGAACAATATTTTTCTTCCCTTCTAAAGTCAATTTTTTTGATCATGTAAATTCCTTTTCAAATTTTTGCTTGGTAACAACACTTACACATATTTTCAACCTCCACCTTCTGAAGGAGAGGAAGGGGGAGTCTTCAAAATGTAGCTAGAATTTTCCTTTTATATGTAGGAGTGTTGGACTGAAACCTTAAACGTTTTTGCGGGCTTAGACTTGTTTAAAATTTTGTAGAAATTCATTTTCTACAATTTTTTATCAATCAAGCTTCACAATTCGATCAGTCAAGCTTCACAGAAAAATAATTCTTTTTCCTGCAGTTTGTACATTATTGAGTTTTGACCTCTAGAACTTTGAGCAATGTCTCCAACAACTATTCTAAACATGTTTTTGTTCTCGATTTGCCAACACATACAAGTTGAAATTTTAAACATTTAATCTTAAAACTTTATTACCTAACATATTTGACTTTCCTTATAAAATAACCAAAGTTTAAAATGGCAAAAAAAAAAAAAAAAAATTATACACATAGCAAATTATAATTGGTAAAACATATAGTAGAACACAAAACGTAGTAAGAAGAATTTGTATTCTTATCTTACTATGTACATAAGCCATGTTAGAAAGAAAGATACTTGGAAATAAAAAATAATAGCAATCTATAGTTGATATATATGAATTGAAGCGTTCAGTAATGATTGTGAACTTAACCAATGTTGGGTTAAAATGAATTGACCCCTTGCAAATTAATTAATTACCGAAGTTAATTAATTAGTAAAATTACATACAATGACGTGGTAACACAAAAAATTCATCAAATAACTAAATGCAACGGAAAATAAATTTGACACAAATGATTTGTTTACGAATGGGGAAAAACACTAAGGCAAAACCCCACTGGATGAATTTAAGGTCACCACTCTCGAGAATCCACTATTATCAATCACAAGCAGTTACAAGTATGAGGAATCTTACCAAACCCTTTGGCCTATCCCGAAATACCAACCTACAATTGAGCCCTTACCCCAATACCCAATTGGACCTGTATTATAGCAACAATCTCTCTGTTAAATGCATGACTTTCAGTACATGACTAACCAATGATGCATGTATCCTAGGAAGATTGTTAGTTGCAAAGTTCTTTAGTTCATCAACAATGAAGATTATGAAGCTCCTTGATCACAAAACCTGTGCCGTAAAGACGCAATAGCTCCTATAGAGAGAATAAAGAACTAGAGCAATTTCTACCTCCGATCATAATATGCGTGCATTATCACTTTGCATCACCTCGTGACGGTCCTTAAAATAATCCTTATATATGTCTTAGGTTGTGAGAAAAGAAATCTTACATAAATACATAGGAATATGCATGTAATCAGATCTAAAAAGTTTGATTTCGTAATTCTCAATGGATAAAACTTGTGTCGGGCTTCTGTCAAGCCTTAACTTTAAATCTCGATAGAAGTTTTTCTGTCGAGTTTTAATGAACAACACTTCCTTCACTTGTTTCTTGGTTAGACTTGCATGGTTTCAATACTTAACTTGAACACTTGTTTCTTGAAGTACAAAACCCATCCTAGATCTATCCAATTACAAGTGTATTTTGTCAAATGATTAACCAATTACATAAATATGTTCCTAACAATCAAAAGACAAATGACTCTTGGTTCTTTTTTTAAACACTTCAGTTATATATATAAGATGAGTTCAAGTTACACTTAGTGTAACTTCACAAATGTTACACATTTCTTTAATTGTAGATTGTAAAAAGATCTAAAGGTGAGTAAGAAAATAATATTCCATATTAAAACCCTCCATTAGAATCTTAATAAACCATATTTTTTAAATAGTAGAATATATAATCTCATATACAAACAAAACCAAAATAAATGTATGATGTTAGCATATTTAGTGCCAAACTTGATTGTACTTTAGTTCAAAGACTTTGTATTTTTGTATTTAGGTTAGGTGTTTAAAGTCAAAAGTAATACTCCAGAAGACTAGAATTCACACTCGTGAAACTGGAACATGGCAGACTTGTGAAAGCAATCAAGATTCAAACTTGTGGGAAATTTAAACTCACAAGTTGATTGCACCAGAGAAAATTCAATTACATGCCTCTCTGTAGTACCAAACTATTCCTCCATCTAAGAGTGGAGAGAACTATACCCAAGGGTCAAACACTATCAATTTTATCTACTTTTCCTTCTCACCATAACCAAATCCTTGACAGGTTGTCATCCCCAGTCACAACCATTACTATACTTGAGTGTTGTGTGTGAATTGGTGTTGTGGGAATCATTGGAGAACTTCCATTTTAGCCATCATGGCTTGAAGAATAAGATAGAGAAAGGACTTCAGCAAAGTCGGTTGCTAGAGGAAACTCAAAACCCTCAGGTACAAGAGTGAAAAACTACTTAGGTGGTTGAGTGTGTCATATTGTACTTCAACAATTTATTCTCTGGGGATCATTTGAGCACTAGCCATAGAGAGGTTATTTTCACCCGAGGATCATTTCTCGGGATTTTCTCTTTGAAAACACATCCAGTGTTATCTTTGATTTGGTCATTTAATTAATTTTCTATAAATTGCACATTTAATATGCTTTGTTTGCTTATCATGTTATATTTATCATCCATGCTTAGTTTAATAGGCTTTTTTAGAAAGTTTTAACTTATGGCATCCACTTCTAATGATAATTTTTTATTATCAGATTATGACACCAATTGGTTTTGTGTAGATAGGAATTGAATCCCAAATCTATTATTTAACCGTTAAAAACTTTATTAATTGAGTTAACTAAAACTCAAACTTAGTTCAATAGGTAATCGCTTAGTATTACACTTGGCTATGTAACTAAAAAATACGTTTCCATCCCATGAGAAAAAACCATATGACAGAATCTTAAAAATGGAATCTAAGGAACAACACCTAAGTATTACACTTAAGTCTTGTCCTAAAAATTTAATTATAATAAATATCTATTAATAACAACTGTAATTGACATATTTCATATTCAGACCAAAAATTAAAAAGGGAAAATAATTAGTGCATTGCATAGATTATAAACTAGTTATTTTTGAAATTGTTGTCTTTGCAATATTTTATTGGATTTGAATAATTTTTTAAGGAAATAAATATGTCTATTACCTTGTATATGGTTACATCTATGTCGATTGCTGAGCAGAGTAGCTGGAAACAGGTTTTATGAGAGCACCAAGAGGAAACTTAAAGCCCTCAGGTACAAGAGTGAAAAACTACTTAGGTGGTTGAG
The DNA here is from genome assembly GCF_002906115.3 of Quercus suber. NCBI lineage: Eukaryota > Viridiplantae > Streptophyta > Magnoliopsida > Fagales > Fagaceae > Quercus > Quercus suber. The sequence continues at coordinate 531,924 of NW_027069834.1, forward strand.
TGTGTCATATTGTACTTCAACAATTTATTCTCCGGGGATCATTCGAGCACTAGCCATAGAGAGGTTATTTTCACCCAAGGATCATTTCTCGGGATTTTCTCTTTGAAAACACATCCAGTGTTATCTTTGATTTGGTCATTTAATTAATTTTCTATAAATTGCTCATTTAATATGCTTTGTTTGCTTATCATGTTATATTTATCATCCATGCTTAGTTTAATAGACATTTTTAGAGAGTTTCAACTTATGGCGTCCACTTCTAATGATAATTTTTTATTATCAGATTATGACATTAATCGGTTTTGTGTAAATAGGAATTGAATCCCAAATCTATTATTTAACCATTAAAAACTTTATTAGTTGAGTTAACTGAAACTCAAATTTAGTTCAATAGGCTAATCGCTTAGTTTGAGACTAATTGATAGTTTAGCTTAAAAGTGACTTAACTATAAAATTGGAATTTTGAAGTCTACACAATTTCCTAATTTAATTAGGTAATCTATCAGATATATAGTTCCATATAAAAATTTGGACAAAATTTATGTACAATATCTTAAGTATTGTTCCTTTGGTTTCCATTTTAAAATTCTACCATGTGTCTACGTAACTAAAAAATACATTTCCATCCCATGAGAAAAAACCACATGACAGAATCTTAAAAATGGAATCTAAGAAACAACACCTAAGTATTACACTTAAGTCTTGTCCTAAAAATTTAATTATAATAAATATCTATTAATAACAACTATAATTGACATATTTCATATTTAGACCAAAAATTAAAAAGGGATAATAATTAGTGCATTACATAGATTATAAACTAGTTATTTTTGAAACTGTTGTCTTTGCAATATTTTATTGGATTTGAATAATTTTTTAAGGAAATAAATATGTCTATTACCTTGTATATGGTTACATCTATGTCGATTGCTGAGCAGAGTAGCTGGAAACAGGTTTTATGAGAGCACCAAGGGCATATTTATGGCTTACTTGCAAAAAAACCAGGACATCGAAGATTGTAGCAACCCTCTCTTTTGTAACCATCGCTCTTAATTATTAGGACAAGAGTAGATTAGTTAAAGAAACACTTAGCACAAATATTTTATTTCTATAAATGGTGAATGCAATTGTCTTGATTTAAAAAGTATGCACTTGATGATAATGAGTGGATGGACAAGTTCTAATGCAAATTTATATTTATTTTGGAAGGGAATAATCAAATTAACTTACTGTCCGATATAAGAAAAACCTTGTTTTTTTGTCAAGTGACTTAACCTGCAACCATGAAATGAGATGTTTATCAATTTATTACATACACCTTAACTTAATATTTTCAAAATTTATATTAATTTTCTTGGGTACATTTGAATAACACAAGTTTCTAATCATATTAAACTTAAAGTATTTGGTTTTAGTCCTCTCAAATATAAGGTTTTGGTTTTAAAATTACCTGTTTTTGTCATTTTCACTTGTACCCTGTGAGGCTAATACTAAAACAAACTCACTTGTCACATGCCATGTTGGGTTGTGAAGCAGGTGAGAACAGTTCCTCACTCATTTTGCCTCTTATTTAATATATTTTAATTTATTGGTATTTGATAATTGTAAAGAGAACTTTATCTTCTGAAACTTACAATCCATCCAACTTCGATAGTGTTTAATTCTTCGTCAGGACCTGCTGAAAGCAATATTTGAGCAAGACTAAAGTCTCTATCATAAACGACTGGCCTCCATACGTTTAATGATGCACGTGCTCCATAGAACCCTCAAAATTTGCAACTGCATGCTAATTCAAAATATTATTCACATATGTTAGAAAAAAATTAAATTAAATTTATAAATGAAATAGATTAAAATGAATATGTAAAAAAATACAGTGTGACATGATTATACATGTAAAAACAAATGAAAAATGAATATACCTCATGACGACGGTTATCATAAAAGCTGTGATTAAGCTATGTTCTACGTGGTATCCATTTGACACCAAGAGGAATTCATCCTCTTGTTCTCGTCTTATGGGGATTGTTCCTTTTGGGCATTGTCCATTTTTAGAAAGCCTTATGAAACAACATCTTCCGAAGGAAAAACCTAGGAGGATCAATCCCAAGAAGAAAAATCCACTATCAAATGAAGATTGACATCAGAATATCAATTTATAGTAAACCTAACCAGAGTTAACAAAATTAGCTCTGAATTCCACAGTCTTCTCTGATATGAATCTATTTCAACATGAACCTCTAGTACACTTGATAGCGAAAGATTGGGTTGCAACTTGATTCCAATAGTACTAAGAGTATGAGTGTGATCTCCGGTATAAGTTTGAAAGAGTAAAAGGTATGGAACCTCTTAGATCTCAAAAGGGTAGCTCTCCCAAGTCTCAAAAAACGTGAATTATGGTTTTCTTTATGTATTTAATGTAGTAGGACTAAAGCCTATGGACTAAAAATAAATTCTGTAGATTCATGCTTTGATCGATCGAAGCTACTAAAAATAGATTACTTTGATTTTCAGCTTCCTTGTTATTGTACTTTTACTTGTATCATCTTGAGTATTGTTTAATCAAACCTATAAATACTATGATCTATATCTAGACAAGTTTGTGTTTACCTGTTTGTCAATTATCCTATACGTATAGAACCTAACATAATATTAAATGCATATATTTTCTTCTATACCAAATATTTATGTAAATGAGATTTTATGATTATTTTGTAGTAAGATCTATATAAGAAACCATTTATTTAAAATATAAAATTATTGCTCATATATAAGATGAAAGCATTTTTAATTACATTTGATGGAGAATATAAAATGTATATTTTTATGAGGATTTTTTCTTAGGGTCTATTTGGATATCGCTTATTTTGCTAAAATTGAAAACTTATTACTGAAATACTGTAGATAAAGGTAAAAGTTAGTTGAAATAGTATAATAGGACTCATGACTAGTACTAAAAAGTGCAGTAGTACCTATGAATAGTAGCAAAAATAAGCTAAATAATGAAATAATTTTCATTTATAATATGTATCCAAATGGAGGCTTAGAATCATTTTTGAAAGGATTATATAAAAGATAATTGTACAGTTAAATTTACGGAGTTAATTAAAACTTTATTAATTACTGATGCAATTGGTTCATATACTTAATTATAAGTGAAGTTGATAAACATTATAACTTATAATAAGAATCATCGATGGGAGTGATGGAAAATAATATATTTCTTACGAAATGTTATAAAATGCACCACACATACAATACCTATTTGGGATTGTTTTATTTTATTTTATTTTTTTGAAACCTAAACTAAATATAATTTATAACTATAAATGAGCTAAATCAAAACACAAACCCTCCAGAGAAGGGGAAGGTGAGACCTCAATCCAAAAAACACCATTAGAAATATGTCTAACATAATAGAGAAATCCTTTAACAGAGAAAGCTGCCATTACCTTGCCCTTGTCATTCCGTATCATTGCCCAATAACCCGAAGCAACAGGATCCGAGAATACAACAGCATCAAAGTGAGGAGGGATTGTGGATATTGGATAGCTATTTGGTTTCTGGTCGAGAGACCAGTGCGTATACATGTTGTTTGCTTAGTTTTTATGGGCAGATAAATAAAAAAGAGAGAATTTTTTAGAATAGAATTGCTTTCAGCTGGGTTTTTTTTATTTTTATTTTTATTTTTATTTTTATTTTTATTTTTAATCTAGGTTTTAACAAGAGATTCATTAGCTTTGACTGCTCTAAAATATTTTCTACGATAATGACACTATTCATAACCATGTATTGAGGCTTAGTCTATAAAGTTGAGGCCTGGGCCGACAGAGATCAACTAAGATGAAATAAACTATTCTAGCTATAACCCCTGCACTTCTACACAAAGGTGGAATAGCAGATGATAAATTAAAATTTATACATAAAATTACTTATTGGCCCCATGAATTTTCTTTCTGTTGTACGGATTTTGTGTTCTTGGTTTGTTTATGAAAGTTACTGATTCATTAAAAAACGCAAAGATAAAAAGATAAAATATTGTGCCTTCAAAGATATGTATCATTGAAAATTTAATTGGACCACAATAACATTTGAGTGATAACTATGTAAAAAACAAACGTAATTGCCTTTCTGAGACCTCTCGCATGTGTGGACTATTATAGTTATCACAATGATTTTTTTTAATTTTTTTTCCCACTTGCTAATTTGCACATTGTGTTGAATAGCCAGGACCCCCAAAATAGAAATGGGTTCCAAAGCCTCCATTAGTATTATTTGCAACTTCTACATTATAGCAAGATGGTCTTGTCGCATATTTTTTCAGACTTTGAGTCTCCACGTCTATGAACTTGCCACTGTTATCCATGTATCCAATATTTCGAAAATAACTTGCTTTTCCATAGCCTTCATTCCCAAAATGGCCACTCCCCATTTGAGTCCTTGTATGATGATCACCCAGTTCCGCATTGTAAACCTCTCCACCCCATTCAATTCTGCTAGCACTACTCACTAAATAGTTGAAGATGGTGCCGGGCCAATATCCAAGCACCTGATCTTGCACTTGGAACCACCATTTTCCATTCTCCTGAAGCATAATAAGTTCAAGAATTTAGTGAACATGGCATGTACACAAAATTTTATAGACTACTAAAACTCCTCCAGGAAATGCCGGTTTTTCTTGGTAATGATTGGAATGAGATAATGGCTAAGCATCAAAACGGTTTTACAAAGAGTCAAATTATTTTCCGCAAAGTCCTTGGCTTAGCATGTACATAAGATACTTTAGAAAGAGTACTACTACTACTAGGAAATAATTTTTTTTAGAGAAGTATAATAACATATATATATATATATATATAGAGAGAGAGAGAGAGAGAGATTTAGAGAAGTATAATAACATATATATATATATAGAGAGAGAGAGAGAGAGAGAGAGAGAGAGAGAGAGAGAGAGAGAGGAAAGCCGTTTGATTTTTCATTCACCTTATAATATTGTTCTACACATCATAATTACATATACACCATAATCTCTTTAAATAATAGAACATATAATTACATATACAAACACAATCATAATAAATGCCTTATTCTAGGATATATGGTTCCATATAATAAAGGGGTTTTTTTTTTTTTAAATGACAAAGTTTGGCCACAAATTTGATTATAGCTTAAGGTTACAACTTCACTCACTATCTTTTTATTAGATGTGAAATTTAATAAATCCATAATTGGATTACATTTTATTCTTATAATCACATATTTTGAAAGTATAGCCATTTGATTTCACATTTTTTATGTTATTAACACACATATCAAAAAGTCAATAAAATATTATTTATTATTTGATTCACAATTTTTTTTAATGTATAATTTTAGACTACAAAACTTGAAATTTAAATACAAGATTGACGGCATAGCTAATAATTTTTTTTTATCTTCTAAAAATTTTTGCAAGTAAAGAGGATATAAGAAGAAAATGTAATTTAATGGTAGATTTGTTAAATTTCACATCCAATAAAAAGATAGTGAGTAAAGTTATAACCTTAGGCTATAATCAAATTTGTGGTCAAATTTTGTCATTTAGAAAAAAAAAAGATAGTGAGTGAAGTTGTAACCTTAGGCTATAATCCAATGGTAGATTTCAAAATATGTGGTTATTTAAATTTTCAAAATAAGTGGGAGTTATAGCATTGGGCTATAACTAAATTTCGTCATTTTTTGAATACCTATTTCCATATGAAGACTTTTATAAAAGTTTATTAATAACAATCATAATTATCAAATTTCATATTTAAGCACAAACAAAAAGGAATAGAAATCAAATTTATGTGCATTCAATGTCTTATTAACTAGTTATTTTTATTTAGTAAAAAAAAAAAAAAAAACCTAGTTATTTTTATAAATATTGACTGGGTAATTTGTTTTTTGGAGTAATATAACTTTCGTATAGTCCCACCATTGACATCACTTTATATTAATCATTGTATATCCTCTTTAAATTAAAAAAAAAAAAAATCATTTTATCTCATTTTAGTAACGAAAAAATTGTGATTTTTTTTTAATATATATTAGAATATTTGTTTTAGGAAATAAATATATGTATTACCTTGTATATGGTTATCCCTATATCGAATTGCTGTGCAGAGTACCTGGAAACAGGTTCTATGGGAAAATCAAGGGAAAAATTCTTGTTTACTTGCACGAAACCAGGACATTCTAGATTGAAGCATCCCGTACTTTGGTAACCATCACTCTTAATTACAAGGACAAGAATAAGTTAGTTCAAGAAACACTCGCAAGAAATATTTTATTTATTACTAATTTTAAACATTGAAGGTAACTGACTTGATTTAAAAAGGCTGCACTATAAAGGAAAGCTCCTCAAAGATCTCACAAGAGATTCACACAAAACAGCAATGTATGAGCAACAATACAATATGGACAACCTTCAAAAACGTGGCTAGGGTTTTGTTTATATACCTAGGGTAAAAACATAAAACCCTAAACGTTTAATGAAGTAGGGCTGAGTTGGAAATTCTGCAGAAAATTCAACCTGTGCGATTTTCGATCGATCGAGTCTATTCTTCGATCGATCGAGCCAGGCCGAAAGTCCCAAGTACTTCTGCAGCCACTCGATTCCAACTTTACAATATTATACCAACTTTGAGCAAGTCTAAATAAGACTAAATACAATGTTTTGATCATGGTTTGCCAACATTACAAATTAGAGTTCTAAATACATAAAATCCTAAGACCTTAGAACCTAACAATTTTTTCTCGGAGTAATATAATTTTCATATAGTCCCCACCATTGACATCACTTTATATCCTCTTTAATTTTTTTTAAAAAAAAAAAATCATTTTATCTCATTTTAGTAAAGAAAAAATTGTGATTTTTTTTTTAATACATATTAGAATATTTGTTTTAGGAAATAAATATATGTATTACCTTGTATATGGTTATCCCTATATCGAATTGCTGTGCAGAGTACCTGGAAACAGGTTCTATGGGAGAATCAAGGGAAAAATTCTTGTTTACTTGCACGAAACCAGGACATTCTAGACTGAAGCATCCCGTACTTTGGTAACCATCACTCTTAATTACAAGGACAAGAATAAGTTAGTTTAAGAAACACTTGCACGAAATATTTTATTTATTACTAATTTTAAACATTGAAGGTAACTGACTTGATTTAAAAAGGCTGCACTTGATGATAGCAGGTGGATAGTGTTGAATATTAGCTTTGATGCCATGTTAAATGGAGAATATTATCAAACGCAATGTGTTATACCATGTTGTGTATGCTAGAGTGGATGCGGAAGAGGAAGCATAGAATAGGAACATCAAGAACACGAGGGTTACGTGGTTCAGCCTTGTCGGCCTACATCCACGGAGGAATCCTTTAAGGGCTACATCTTTATTGTGTAGGAGTGTAGTACAATAACCTCTGTTACAATGAACCCTAACATGAGTATATAGAGGCGACTAAACCCTAGACTACTAGTACAAGTAGGACTGGGCTTGGGCCTATTACATTGGGCTAATATATGTTTAATATATATCTCTAACACCCTCCCTCAAACTCAAGGCGGAAGCTCGATGAAGGCTTGAGGTTGGATAAGCATGAGAAGATCACTTGGAGATGCCTTGAAGAATGCCTTTGAAGAAACCACAACGAAGAATGTGCCAATTCACCAATTTTGGAGCTTCAAATGAAGAAACGGAGTCCAAAATCGGAATCTACGCGAAAAACTGAGCAAGATAGGCCCTTTCGAAAATTTTGACTTTTGGTCAAAGGTCAACGCAAAAAGTCAAAGTCAACTGGTCCAGGGTCAAAGTCAACGGATACTGGTCCGGGTCGGTTCCGGGTTTCTGGGTCGGGTCACGGATCAGGCAGCAGAGCCGCTGACGTCATCCTATGACGTGTCGCTGACGTGGAGTAGGGCTGATGTGGCAACGGCTTGCGTGGCGCTGACGTGTCAAGATGACGTCATCAGTCCACGTCAGCATCAGACTTCAGGCGCGTGTGGCGGGTGACGTTATTCCACCGGCGCGTGGATAACTCCGGTAGGCGCGTGAGAGCGCGTGCGACGGAGATTGGTGCTCGGACTTCGGGGTTTGGCAGATCGGCGAGGTACGAGGCCGTCATGGTGGCGCGTGTTTCCGGAATAGGATCTGCTCCTGAGGAATCCGAGGCGGCGCGTGGGGAGGTTCCGGAGTTGTTGGCGGCGCGTGGCGGCGCGTGAGGTCGCCGTTGGAGGCCGTGTTTCTGGGTTTTGGTCGCGGGAGGTCGTGGATCACGTCTGTTGTGTTGGTTTCATCAGGCGAGGCTTGGATTTGCACAGACCTAAGAAGTTGAGTCACGGCTTTGCTTGAGTTTGTAGATCTTGGACACAGCACTGAGCCACGGTGGCTGCAAGATGCCATGGAGTCTAGATTCAACAGAAAAGCATGTGTGACTTCTGATGGTGATGTGCACATTAAAATCTTCTTTGCTTGCTAGAGATTTTGTTTGATGCCAAGAACGGAGTTTGGCTCTGATACCATGTTGAATATTAGCTTTGATGCCATGTTAAATGGAGAATATTATCAAACGCAATGTGTTATACCATGTTGTGTATGCTAGAGTGGATGCGGAAGAGGAAGCATAGAATAGGAACATCAAGAACACGAGGGTTACGTAGTTCAGCCTTGTCGGCCTACATCCACGGAGGAATCCTTTAAGGGCTACATCTTTATTGTGTAGGAGTGTAGTACAATAACCTCTGTTACAATGAACCCTAACATGAGTATATATAGGCGACTAAACCCTAGACTACTAGTACAAGTAGGACTGGGCTTGGGCCTATTACATTGGGCTAATATATGTTTAATATATATCTCTAACAGATAGAATAGTTCAAAATTCTAATGCAAATTTAATCTTATTTTGGGAAAAAGTAATAAGTAAGCAAATTAACTCACAGTCCAAAATGTGAACAACTTTGTCTTATTTTCTGGTGAAGTAACCTGAAAATGAAATGAAATGCTTGTCAATATATTATATATACCGCAAACTTCTATTTTCAAAACTAATATCAGTTTTCTTAGGTACATTCAAATAGCACCAACTTTCTAATCATATCAAAGTTTTTGGTTTTAATTCATTCAAAAAAAATGGTTTTAAAATTTCACTTTTGTTCATTTCTCTTGTACTCGTGAAGGAACAAACTCGCCTGCAAGTTGGACCTTCTCTTGTAATCGGGAAGGAACCATCCCTATCTCTTTAATTTTGCATTATCTGTTGGGTTCTTGTGAAGTAGATGATAACAGTTCGTATCTCATTTTGTCTTTTGTGTAATATGTCCTGTTTCATTGCCCAAAAAAAAAAAAAAAAAAAAAAAAAAAAAAAAACCTTATTTTCTGAAACTTACCTTCCATCCAGCTTCGATAGTGTTTAATTCTTCATCAGGGCCTGCTAAAACCCATATTTGAGCAAGACTAAATTCTCCATCATCAACGACAGGGTTCCATACATTTAATGATGCACGTGCGCCATAGATTTCGGCAACCCCGAAACTAACAATGGCATGCTAGTTCAAAATAGAGTAATTCGAGTGTAATTAGTTTAAAGCGTACGGTGCATCTTGATTATATATGTACAACTATCACGACATTTGATAAAAATGATATACCTCATGATTACTGATATCATAAAAGCTATGATTAAGTTGTGTTCTACGTGGTATCCATTTGACACCACGAGTGTATTCATCTTCTTGTGTTCGTCTTATGGGGACTGTTCCTTCTGGGCATTGTCCATTTTTATGCCAATTTTGGAATAGCTCAGCTTGATATGAATTCTCTTTTGGACTGCTTGGGATTGAGTTGGGTTTCATCTGATCAACCAAAGTCAAATTACTAGTTTTAATCCTCAGTAATCATAATGAAAAGCTAAAGCAAAGAATCATATATATGACATAAGAAATAAAAAAAAAAAAAAAATTGCAACGTGGAGTTAGTACTTCTCTTCAGCTTCAGCTTTTTTGTTTATTTATTATTTCTTTTCTTTTCTTTTTTAATAATCTCGCCCCCATAACTTATATCAAAGTAATGAAAAAAAATTATAAAGGAGATAATTAACTATCTGATTTTTTTTTTTATCCTTAATATCTAGCAAGGATGGCTATTTTAAAAGAGAACTATAGAAAAAGGCAAGATGAAATGTGTATGATATGCAAATGCATGTAAAATTATGGATTTTCTTTTCTTTTCTTTTCTTTGGGGAGTCGGGGGTGGTGGGGAAATAGTGGCAAATTCACCACAATACCATGGTTTTGAAACCTAGTCTGTTCAAAGAACTAACAAAGTGAAAAGTTTAAGATTTTTGAAGTTGGACTAAGATTCAATCAAAGTTAAACCATAACATATTATTTATTTTTTTTACTAAAATTAATTCATAAATTGTCTTTATATATAATAATTTTCCAATTTGGACCAACACAAAGCTTGTGGCCCAATGGTTGCCACACCAAACATGCATATCTACTAAAAGAATGCAGTTTCAAGCCCTAAACGTTTGATAGATTGTAATACACCTTGTTGTTTGATTGTGTTTTCATTATTAGGAATAGCTATTCATTAAAATAACGTATAATTATTTCTTATCAAAAGCTCTGGATTCCAAAAAGCCCTTGTTTAGTTGACACATTGTGAATTCTACCACTTGCTGCAGTCTATAATTGTTTACTACCCACGAATAAGGATATTAGATTGGCATATTTTCTAAAACCCCAGTAATATTTGTCGCTAACTTTTACAATCGATTTTTTCTGCTTTATTGTCGCTGCTTTAGCCATGATAGTAAATCTCAAAATTTTAGCACATTTGAGGTCCTTAATCCTATTGCTCTGATGCTTCAGTGATATTATATTACTTTTAAAAATAATGATGAGTTACAGGGATATTGGAAAGTATGCTTTCATTCTACCAATCAATATCAATCAATCAATCAATCAATCAATATATATATATATATATATAAACAGAGACCTTATGTGCGAGAGCATAATATTTTACCAAGTGCCACATTGTAAGATATATATATATATATATATTTCATTTGGGTTTCCATCTCATCTAAATTTAGCAATTATATCAAAATATTAAGTAATGACATATGCATTTATTTTGATGCATTGATAAAATTCAAAGAATTTATATACATTTATAATTTGAAATGCTTTGAATAGATACGAGTAGATCTAAAAAGTTGTGGGAAAGATAGGAATTAAGAAAACTTTCAATTTTATGCATAAGACTAAATTCAATGTAGAATTGCAAGAGTCAAATCAATGAATATTAAGTAATATGATTATTTGTCTCCATATTTGTCTAATATAAATCCCCATTTTCTTTGGACTTAAAATTCAAACTTCCATAATTTCTCTCACAATATCTTTAGTTCCCTTTCTTTGTCTAATATTTTGTTTATATTTTATGTATTCGTTTTTGCTAATGTTGCATTGTAATGTGTTTAGGATGGTTTTTTCATATTATGTGCTAATTTAGATTTTGGGTTTCCTGTATGATGTATATACTTGGTAAGGATTTCTAGTTTATTTGGTTTTTTGGCTGCTATTAGCTCAATTAAAATTTGGAGGTTAAATTGTGATATTATTGCGTAATTATGACATTATTGTTTTTGTTGTTGTATCATGAAATTTTAGCAATTTTTATAACTAATTGATTAAGATATTATTCTTTCAATTTTCACCCTATTATAATTAAGGTCTTAGAAAATCAAACTTCTCTTCAATTAAAATATTAAAGGGCCTTAATTTTATTTCATATCAATTCTGAAACTAAAGAAAAGCTACTTTTACTAACATAAAAATTATAGGTGTTGATATAGTGGAGATAGAGACTTTAGCGGCACAAGAAATGTAGAAATTAACACTAGAAAATCTATATATAAAGCATAAATCATACAATAAAGACACCTAAGAACCACCAGGTTTGTAGGTGATAATGTAAACATAATATGGTGACATTTGTTGGTTGCATGAATTAGACAAATTTTTCCCCAATTTATTTAGTTTGAATTTTGTTTTACTAGAAAGCTCATAGATTAATTATGACAAACAATAATAGTATCGTGAAATCAGTGGATCATAAATAATTTCCTACTAAATTTACTAAAATGCACTGCACATCGCGCAGGAAATCCACTAGTTAAATACAAATTTAGAGTTCTATTCCTATGTTTTTACCAATCAATTGAATAGTAATATTTATTCAATTACACCTCTTATATTACTTGTAATATCTATTCATATTCCTACGTAATCACCATTACAATGTATCAAATGTTTCCTTAGTTTTCAGCCTTCAACTTTCCCAAGATCCCAATTGAACTTAACACTATGTTTGGCAAAATGGATGGTGAGAGAAAGGAAAAGAAATTGAGAGAGGGCAAAGAGAGGAAATGGAAGAAAAGAGAAAATTTTTATCCTTCATGTTGTTTGGCTAAGAGGAAAAAGAGGAAGGAAATGATTTCAAAATTTTTTTTTTTTTGGAAATGTAAAATTTAAACTATCTATTTCATTCTTTTTCCATTTCTTTCCTATTTGGAAGAAAATTAAATAGTGGACTTGGAGTGTAACAAAATCCTTCGGTTTCATATATCTCCCTGGTTTCATTTATCTCCCCTTCATTTCCATCCAACCAAACAATGAAAAGGTTTCTTTCCCCTCATTTGTCCCTCAATCCCTTTCCCTTCAACCTCTTTCCCCTTGAACTAAATATAGTCAAAAAGTCTTGAAGTGGTCCTCGTTCCTCAGCGACTTTGTTTTTATTCTTTCTTTCTTTTTTCTTTCCTTTAAATTACAAGAAAATTACATGAAAATTGAAATAACCCTAAAAAAGAACTAAAAAAATTACAAGTAATATGAAATGTTTGAGTGAACAACAACAGTGACAGAATTAATTAAAATACTGGTATAAAAATTAAAAATCAAGTAAAGAAACCTGAATAATATGATTTTTGAGAAATGGATGATCAAAAGCAGGTTGTTGGTAAATATCAACACAATCAATTGTATCACCATCCTCACCCTGTAAATTCAGTAAAACCTTAAATAAGATTGGAATATATGTATATATTGAATCAAAATAAAAGGAAATTGAAAGAAAGAATTATTTAGTTTTCATTATAACCTCAATGGTTTTGATGGTTCCTTTTTGCTTAATGAAGCCTTTATTTTTCATAGTTTCAATCCTTCTTCCATCAACAAAGCTATCACCTAACACATAAGATAAAGCAAACAAAAAACACATGAAGCATTCTAGTTTATTGTTAATGACGTTAGCCATGGGAAACAAACCAGCAAAAGTCACTTATTTTTTAATAACACTTCTGTCTAAAAATTGATACTTCCACATATGATACAAAATATTATGGAAATTAGGCTTTGAATAAACCACATGTGTGCATGCTCACACGTCTATATATAATAGTCTAGGATTCTGTTAAATGGTTTATGCCTTTCCAAAACATGCAGATTCTCTTCAATTTATATCAATATATTAATTTATTATCATGCATTAATTATTTAAATTCATTTACTTTCATGTATTTATTCTCCATAAGTGGTGCACTAATGATTTATATAAAATGAAACAGCAAAAGTCACTTATTTTTTAATAACACTTCTGTCTAAAAATTGATACTTCCACATATGATACAAAATATTATGGAAATTAGGCTTTGAATAAACCACATGTGTGCATGCTCACACGTCTATATATAATAGTCTAGGATTCTGTTAAATGGTTTATGCCTTTCCAAAACATGCAGATTCTCTTCAATTTATATCAATATATTAATTTATTATCATGCATTAATTATTTAAATTCATTTACTTTCATGTATTTATTCTCCATAAGTGGTGCACTAATGATTTATATAAAATGAAATTCAATTATTTTCTTTTTAAACGTCTATATATAATAGTCTAGGATTCTGTCAACTGGTATACCCCTTACAAAAACATACAAATTCTCTTCATTTCGCTTTCCACCTCACCATCACGCACCATTGTTATGTCGATTACTCTACAAGTATAAGTGCTTGTAGGGTGGGAGGTAAGGACCAGAATTTAAGTCTCTAGGAGAGAGCTTCACACACATATACAATTAGATTACACTAGAGTAGAATTTTTATCTTGTATTAAAAAAATAAATAAATAAAAAAAAGCTTTCCACCTCATTAACATCAAATATATCAATTTATGACAATATATTAATTTATTACTATGCATTAATTAGCTTTCTTGCAAAATTTCAAGATGATCAATGTTCATATCTCAAGTTTTTGAATTTAAATTTTGCATATTAATATGATTTTTGAATAGTAAATAACATTTAATTGATACAAAACATAAGTTTTTTTTTTTTTTTTTTGGTTGTTGTTGTTGTTGTTGTTGTTGAAATTTGATACTTGCATTGAGAGTGGGAATATTTGAGCCATTCATGTTTCTATTGGAAACATCAGGAGGGGCCAATTGAGCAACAAGGCTCTTTAAAATTTCATATGTGTGTTAAGAACATAATGAACACTTCATTTTTCTATTGGTGGTTAAAGCCCAAGCTAAAACATGTTTGCAGCTAAACCTTTTCTTATTAAAAGAACAAAGTTTAGCACCAAATATGTTTGGAACCTCGGGCTCCAACCACCAATAGGAAGATGACAATTTTCTTTGTCATGTGTAAATGTGCAATGCACATACTCAATTAACTCAACCAACTAAGTTGGTCTTGTGCATTACACATAATGGGACACATGTTAATTTTCTATTGATGATTGCAACCCAAAGCTCCAAACATGTTTGAAATCAAGCTATTTCCATATATTAATTAATTTTCATGCATTTTTTATAAGTAATTAATTATCATGCATTCATTAGGTAAATGCATTTATTTTCATTTATTTTTACCTTCCATTTATTTTCATATATTAATTCTCCATAAATGTTGCACTAATGATTTATATAAAAGGTACTTCAATGAGTTTTTTTTTTTTTAATAAAGTTTTATAAGAATGCTTATTGTTAGAAAGAAAATTTATTTTATTTGATATATGATATTTTTCCTCATGCATTCATTAGGTAAATGTATTTATTTTTAATTATTTTTACCTTCCATTTATTTTCATATATTAACTCCCCATAAATGTTGCACTAATGATTTATATAAAAGGAACTTCAATGATTTTTTTTTTAAAATTTTTATAAGAACACTTATTATTAGAAAGAAAATTTATTTTATTTGATATATGATATTTTTCCTCATCTTTAGTTGCTTTAGCAACAATTAAAACGATAACTATCATAATGAGACAAGTACCATTTTCCTATTATTCATTTAATTGCAAAGCTTCAAATATGTTTGGGGTCAAACTAATTCCATATATTTATTAATTATCATTCATTTTTTTAAGTAATTAATTATCATGAATTAATATTTTTATATAAGTAATTAATTATCATGCATTCATTAAGTAAATGCATTTATTTGTATACCTACCATTTATTTTCATATATTAGTTCTCCATAAATGGTGCATTGATGATTTAAAATTATACACACATACACAAACTTGGGCAATGTTATGCCACTCACTTTGTCATCGATTAAATATTCATATTTCAAGTATTTTTTTAATTTAAATTGAATGTTCAAAAAGCGTGTAAAACATTATGAACGTTCAGACCCCCAAATTACAAATTACCAATTCAAACTTAATATTAAACAATGTATATGCAGAAAATGAACATCAGCTTATAACAGAATTGATAAACAATCTAAACCAAATAAAATCACATCCACAGTAGAAATTAAATGGAAAAGATTAAGGGAAGAGAGATGCAAAACAAGGACAAGAAAACGATGTGTTATTGAAGAGGAAACTGAAGCCCTCGGCGTAAAACCTCTCCGCCGTCCTTCAAGCAGTCAATAATTCACTAGAAAATGAAGTTGGGATACATGAACAGCAATAGACCCTCCAAGCCTAATCTACCCAGTGTGCCTAAGCCCTCCAAGCTTCTTGCTCCAGCAAGGTTACGCCAAACCTTTGTCTTTTCTAGCTTACCGAATTTCGTTATAGCCCATTACATTAACCAATAACCATTGATCCTTTCCTAACTACTTTCCAAAGCACCAAATAGCCTTCTAACAGATGTGGGTATGGTGAGAAAAGGATTTGGGTAAGAATCTCTTAAAGATGTAACAATGGAGAGGGTGAGAGTAGAGGAATTTGAAAAGTCTCTATGTAAAGATTGTGGATAAATCAGTCTTGTTTTTCTCTAAAGTTTCTCTCTCAAAATTCTCTCTGGAAGCTCTCTACATTTTGCGGGTATAAGCGTCTATATATAGTGGTGGGTGTTTGGAATACGAAGAGTCATTTTTCCAAAATAGAGCTAGCTAGCAACTTGGCCTCGCGACTTGACTGAGCCGCGAGTTCAAGCTGCGAGGTAACTGAACGGCCAATCTGGACTTTTTGTCCTGTAGTGCTCCAGCTAGCATGACGCTTCAGCGTCTTTGCATACTTGGCATGTGAGCATCTTCTAGCAGCTTGGAAGCTACAAGCCACCCGCGAGATCCAGTCGCGAGTCCTTGCTTCACTGCACAATCTTGAGCAATTTTTCACACTCTCTCACACACTATCCTTATATGATTCCCACCTAAATACAAGATTTCTAAGTATTGAATTACAAGCAAATTTGGCACAGAATAAAACCAATAGAAATGTTGATTAAATTCAACCTTACAATCCCCCCTTTGGCTATTCCGTGACAAAACCCTACAACAAACTCTAAACTTAACGCGTGAGTTGAGAATAGTTGATCAAAACTCACTCATACTTAATTCTAAAATTTGTGAAGCTCTTGAACCATAAGAACAAGTATCTCCTGAAACACAACAGCACAATATGAGCATTGTACGCAGAATACCTGTAATGCATATGGACCAAGTACAATGCGATCAAGCAAAATGGAACTAAATAATATACCATGGCTTGACCAAAAATGAACAATCACTATAAATAGTGATCACAATGCTAATTCACACATGGAATAGACATGCAAGCTAATAAGGTCAATTGCAAAGTATCATTTGCATGTCCAACACTTAACCAATACAACAACACAAGGTAATTGCATTAAGGATATAAAATCCAATGAAAGGCACAAGAGTGATGTACTTAAAGAAAATGCATGACATTTAACATCAAGTACTTAAGCTACAAAGCATGGGTACAAAAACCTTAGAAGCTTACAAAAGCAATAGGTACAAACCAAAACTTAAACTGAATATATCAAAACATAAACACTGAAATATGCTAAAATGAAACAAAATATTAAACATAGGCCTGCTTGCTGAAATCTCCCCCTTTGATCCAACTCTTTCTCCACCTATCATTGTACTCCCCCTATCAACATCATCTCCCCCTTTTTATCATGGAATAGCTAGTCCTCATCTTCTTATAGGTTTCGTTGAACATACGCATGTTGATTGGTGCTTGTTTAGTGTAGGGAGACTCATCTGTTGATGGATGAATCCCTTTGAGCTTCAATATCCTAGAAATGAGGCAGCAAAAAGGAATGCATATCCTTGACTCAGTTCATAGAACTGTTTTGCGCATAACATGAAAGATATGAGCCCAAATGTCAATTTATACATCAGAGATCAAATCATGAAGAAACAGGGCACGTTTGAGGTTCATATACCCAGTGCTAGATAATGGGTACAGATTGTGAAACATGATGATTGTAAGCACCCTCAAGTTCAGAGGAAGAGAGGAACACTGACGAAGTTTCCATTTGATGAGAATTCCAAGTCTTTTCCAAGAGCATCCTGAAGTAGATCCTTTTCTGGACATAGATCATCATAAACCGATGAGTTTTTAAGCATCAACTAGTTGATGTGAAGGATCTCAGCCAGATATGCGGGAAAGACTGAGAAACTTTTTCTTCTAACCCAGCACTTGAGTTCTTCGCCTTCAACAATTGCATTGGTATAAAACTCTTTTACCAAACCCTCATATTCAATTAAGAGATATACAAATATTAGCAAAAAATAAACACACATTCCAAGAGATATATGCAATAAATGTGAAATTTAATGTGTGAGAAACAAAACCCATACCTCTCCTTGAAGATTGAAGTAGAAATGATGAATAATAATGGTGGTTTATGTGAGAAACATGGTGAGTTTGAGAAAGGTTCAAACAGGGAAGACAATGAATAGTCACAAAAGATCGAGGGAAAACTAAAAAGTTTTAAAAACAGACCAATTTGCGCAAAACACGTGATTTTTGCGATTGATTCAAGTCACGTGCAAGTCGCCAGGGCCAGCTGCCAGAAAACTTAAAGAAATTTTTTCTAAAAATTTTCTAAGTGTTTTTTGCTACTAGAAGGTTTACCTGCGAGACAGTCGCGAGGTAAGCCGCAAAAATCTCTGTGTACCCATCGCGACTAGACCTTCCACCCGTAAACAAGTCACCACAGTGAGCCGCGAGAAACATTAAAACCCAAAATTTGAAAAATATTCTAAGTATTTTTTGTGACTGGAACATTGACCCGCCAGTGAGTCGCAAATACCTTCTGAGTAATGTTCGCGACTGGGGCATGCATTTGGACCAACCCGCAACTGAGTTGCTAGAACAGGGCAACACTGTTTTTGAAATTTTGATACTTTTGTAAAAACAAAGAACTTTCCAAAAACAAACTAAAATACTCAAAAATCTTTTTGTGTTTGATTAACAAAGATAGAGCATATGAAAACACATTTAATCATGTACAATCACACAAATGAATATGACAATCATTGAACATAGACATGTGTGATGTGTGTGGATATAAAAAATGAGATAGTCCTTAGTCTAATGTGAAGCTTCAATGATCAATTCAACCAAGACATACACAATTAGCACTAAATAATGTGACTCATCTCAATTATAGAAATATGCATATATGACCTCCCACAAACAACTTGATAATCATAACTTTGAAACTCTTCATTTGGCTTCATAAACACTACATCATTTGATTTTTTTGAAACAATACATCTTTTTGAGAGATCGATGCCTGAAATTTTTGATATTTCACTTTGATGAGTTAGCCTTTGGCTTTTTGGGCGTCATACATTTATTTTTAGTCGCTTTCTCTTTTTCCTAGTCAAATACATATGCGACAAGCTTTCGCAGCTCAATATCTCTTTTCATTTGGAGATTTACATTTGGTGAGCTCTTTAAGTAAATGCAATAAAATAAAATAGTAGGAAGATATATAGGCATAAGTCTATGCATGTCTCAAGATCAACAAAACCATTCACTAATCATTCATGACAAGATTGAAGATCTATTTACAACAGTCACATAGATTTCAAGATTTCTCCCACAATGATGTGAGTGCATAGGAAACAAGCTAAGCTCGTAGATGCACAAAGCCATTAGTACAAAGGTACAAGGCAAAACATGTTTTGAGACAAAACTCAACAATGTCAATCAAATTTTTTGGATTTTCTACTTTTTATGTGTTTTTGGATTTTTAACACAAAAGCAAGAAGAGATTGATCAAAACAACAGTGTAAAAACATTTAAAAAAAAAACAAAACAAAACAAAACAAAACAAACAAACAATTTTCAACACCAATGAGCAAAAAGCACACAACCAAGCATAGTCACAAAGCATAGGAAGAATTGATGCATGGACATGTTGTAATGCTTATGCATGAGTACCCTTCTTCACCCATACATCATGTGCATTTGTGGTGATATCCCTATAGGATTGTGTACGAGAGTTAGGACTTTCAAACCTTCTAATGAAGCTTTCCAAGCAGGTGGTTAATGCACCAATCATCTTCATCACGTCCATCACACCGGAATCACCATTTCGACCTCTTGATGACTCAACAACCCAAGTCCTCTTGTCATTTCTTGGTCCTCTTGACCTTTGATTAGTTGCATTCTTCAATGCTCTAAACTTATGACAATTCAATTTGGTGTGTCCTTGAAGTCCACAATGATGACAAAAATGGTTTGTTCTCGAACCTCTTTGTGATCTCAGAAGAGATTTTCCTCTAGCTTCAGGTTTGATCATTGATTGGTTACGGGGCTTGTTCAACACTCTTTGGTCAGCCACGTTCTTCTTCTTTTCATCCCTTACTTTCTTTGGTGTAGAAGCAGCCACTATAGGTTCTTTGGCTTGCACAAACTTCACTTCTTTAGTGATTTTGATAGTTGAACTACTTTCTTCAGTATATCCCAACTCAGATTTGTCTGAGAATTGTTTTTGAGAGGAAATGACATCATCTAGTTTCTTGGTGGAGACCCTCTCTACCATGGCATTTGCTTGAACTACCTTAAGCTCAAGAAATTTTATCTTTGAGTAGGCTTCGATCAGCTCTCCATTCAGCATCTCTATCTCACACTTGGCCTCCTTATGTCACACTAGGAGACTTCTATAGTCCTCCTTTGCCTTCTTCATCTTTTTTACGGCTGCCTTGCCTATATGTGCATATTCTCTTAATTTCTCAAGGAGTGAATTGAAGTTTTCTTGAAGGCCCCCTGTACTCTCATCTTCTTTATTCTTCTACAATTCCCATTGATTCCACATCACTATACTCCCCAAGCTCTTGTACAAGCAAATTCAAGTCCTTTGAAGACTCAACATGAACAATAGTCATAAAAGTGGAGTAATTTCCTTCTCCGTCATAGCTTTCCTCAAAATCAAAAGTGGATGAATCCGAGTCACTAAGATTAAGGGAACACACAAATGCCCTCATCCTGACATTCCGAAAGGCATAGTTGCTACCGGTCCATCTTAATACAGGGTCAAGGATTGCACTAAGGTGTTTAAACCACAAAGAGTGCACCTACTCTAATACCAATTGAATGTTCAAAAAGCGTGTAAAACACTATGAACGTTTAGACTCCCAAATTACAAATTATCAATTCAAGCTTAATGTCAAACAATGTATGTGTAGAAAATGAACATAAGCTTATAACAGAACTGATAAACAATCTAAACCAAATAAAATCACATCCACAGCAGAAATTAAATGGTAAAGATTAAGGGAAGAGAGATGCAAACCCAAGGACAACAAAACGATGTGTTATCGAAGAGAAAATCGAAGCCCTTAGCGTAAAATCTCTCTGCCGCCCTCTAAGCGGTCAATAATCTATTAGAAAATAAAGTTGAGATACATGAACAGTAATAGACTCTCCAAGCCTAATCTACCAAGTGTACCTAAGCCCTCCAAGCTTCTTGCTCTAACGAGGTTACGCCAAACCTTTGTCTTTTCTAGCTTACCGGATTTCGCTATAGCCCATAACATTAACCTAACCATTGGTTCCTTCCTAACTTCTTCCCAAAGCATCAAATAGCATTCTCACTGATGTGCGTATGGTGACAAAAGGATTTGGGTAAGAACCTCTCAAGGATGTAATAATGGAGAGAGTGAGACTTGAAGAGTCTCTATGTAAAGATTGTGGATGAATCAATCTTGTTTTTCTCTAGGGTTTCTCTCTCAAAATTCTCTCTGGAAGCTCTCTACATTTCGTGAGTATAAGGTTCTATATATAATGGTGGGTGTTTGGAATGCGAAAAGTCATTTTTCCAAAACAGAGCTGGCTGGTGACTTGGCCTCGCGACTTGACTGAGCCGTAAGTTAACTGAATGGCCAATTTGGACTTTTTGTTCTGTAGTGCTCCAGCTAGCATGACGCTTCAGCTTCTTCGTATGCTTGGCATGTGAGCATCTTCTAGCGGCTTGCAAGCAGCGAGCCACCCGCGAGATCCAGTCACGAGTCCCTGCTTCACTGCACAATCTTGAGCAATTCTTCATACTCTCTCACACACTACCCTTACATGATTCCCCCCTAAATACAAGGTTTCTAAATGCTGAATTACAAGCAAATTTGGCACGGAATAAAGCTAACAGAATGGTTGATTAAATTCAACCTTACATAAATTATGAATACAATATTTTAAATGCATATATTTTCTTGTATTGATTATGAACAGGTGGTATACCAAATATTTATGTAAAATGAGTTTTTATGATTATTTTGTAAGATTTATATAAGAAACTATTGATTTAGAATATAACATTATTGCTAAAATTGAGTTTCTTTGGAAAAAATTAAAACAAAGAACAACAAAAGATAAAATCATTTTTAATTATATTCAATCTAGAATTTAAAAGATATATTTTATGAGGAATTTTTTTCTCATAATCATTTTTAAAAGGATTATATAGAAGATAAGTGTACACTTAAATTAATGGAGTTAATTAAATCTTTGTTAATTTACTGAAGCAATTGGTTCATATACTTTTTTTGTTTTTTTAGAAGAATGGGGTTTCATATTTATACTTGATCATAATTAAAGTTGATAAACATTATAAGTTATAATATCTTACATGGGACATAATATTAATTCTTACGAAATGTAATAAAATGCACCAGATATATATAGATGAGAGATTAGTATGTGTGTGTGTCTATATATATAAATATATATATATATATATATATATATATATATCTGTGTGTGTCATTAGTTTACTTTTTTTTGGGCAGTTAACAAAGAAATTTTAAGAATAGACTTATTTTCAGTTGTTTTTTGATTTAATTAGTTTTTAACAAGAGATGCTTTACTCTTGACTGCTATAAAACATTTTCCATTATAATGAGACTATTTAAAATATTTTATTGTGATACAAAAGGGTAAGTGCAAATAACCTAGTGGTGAATTTCCTAATATCAAAAAATCAGGATATCTATTTGAGATTGAGAAAAATGCATATTCTCTATTATGTAATCAATCCATCCAACAAAAAATAAATAAATGATATAAAAAATAAAAAATAAAAACTTTGTAAATTTTTATATACATAAAAAGCATTAATTTAGGATCTTCCAAAAGTAATCTACCTTGTTTGGTTTAACCGCAGTATAAATGCTGATTTTGTATCTCAATTGATATAAAAAATAGGATCGACTTTGATAAAAGTAAGAAAATGTTTGTTGGGGTTGTGTCGGACACCTATCCAATAAATGAAGGAAATATTCACGAAATTCTCAGATTTGTGAGATGCAAAAATAGAGAAAAATATGTGTCAAAGTAACAAACACGCAAGAAAATATTTACTTGGTTTGGAAATTTGCTTACATCCACAGAGTTATAAGAATTTCACTATTCTTAGGAAAAAAATACAAAATGCGGCAATATAATTTTCTCTCTCAAAGACAACATAAAGCCCTATTCTCCAAAACAACAGTTTTTCTATCCTACACACAAGATTCACAATGGGCTACACAGGAATCACAATGAGCGCTACGACTTGGGCCTATCGGCCCAAGCCTCTGCTCCATAAACTAAGCCTCAAAATATCTCCCATTAAAAATCGTAACAATATTATTTCGAGTCAAGTCATAATCCGGATCAAACACAATTAGGCTCCACAAAGCCCAACAAATCTCCTTTTTGGAGACTAGTTCAATCACCAACATCAACCGCAATCCTCCAAAGACAATCCCTCATCACTGTAACTCATCCTCCTGTCCTCAAGCTAGAAGACCAACTAAAACTGCACACAGCTTTAGCTTCTCAATAGTGACACCCTTAATCAATATGTCCATTGGATTCTTAGATCCACAAATCTTCTCAAGTATTACTAACTTATCTTTAACAATGTAACGGATAAAATGGTATCTCATCCGTATATGCTTCGACTTTGAATGAAAAGCCGAATTTTTAGCAAGAAAAATTACACTTTGACTGTCACTATGCAGAATACCCATCTTCTGCCTCTTACCCAATTCATCCAAGAAGCTGTGTAGCCAAATCATCTCCTTTGTAGCTTTAGTCATTGCAACATACTTAACTTCTATAATAGACAAAGTAACAATATTTTCTAGATTTGAAGCTCAAGATATAGCTATACCACCCAGAGTAAATACAAACTCAGTAGTACTCTTTCTACTATCAATATCACTTGCTAAATCAGCATCTACATAACCCTGCAGTTTCAAACTTGCACCTGTGAAGAAAGGACATGTATCTGATGAACGTCTCAGATACCTTAGAATCCACTTGACTACCTCCTAACGCTACTTTCCTGGCCTACTCATGTATCTACTCACAACTGCCACTGCATATGCAATGTTTGGCATTTTACAGACCATAGCATACATCAAGCTGCTAATAGCTAAGGCATAGGGTACCTTGCTCATATGGTCCCTTTCTTCTTTTGTCTTCGGTGACTATTCTTTACTTAGTCTGAAATGACTACCCAAGGGTGTGCTCACTAGTTTAACTTCATTCGTATTGAACCTGCTGAGAATCTTTTTCACATACTCTATATGTGAAAGCTTTAATGTACCATTGGCCTTGTCTCTAGTGATTCTCATACCAAGGATTTGTTTTGCAGCACCCAAATCCTTCATTACAAATTGTTTTGACAACTACTTCAAATTATTAATCTCCTCAATACAAGACCCTGCAATGAGCATATTATTCACATACAGTAGTTAAATGATATAAAAGTTGTCAAAGAACTTAACATAGCAACAACAATTAGCTCGAGATCCCTTGAACCCAGTTCTATACATAAAACTATCAAATTTCTTGTACCACTGTCTTGGAGCTTGTCTTAGGCTATTCAAGATCTTTCTCAGTTTGCAGACTAGACTCTTTTGTCTCTGATCAACAAACATTTCTAGCTGACTACGTAAATGTCTTCCTCCAAATCACCATGAAGGAATGTCGTTTTCACATCCAACTGTTCAAAATTTGGATTCTCTATAGTCATCATTCCTAGTACCAGTCTAATTGTTGACATCTTTACAACTAGAGAAAATATTTCTGAGTAATCAATGCCTTTCTTCTACTAGAACCCTTTAACAACTAATTTGGCCTTGTAGCACTTACTACCATTATGCTCATTCTTTATCTATATATCCACCATTGTGCAAAGTCTTCTTTCCTTCTGGCAATTCAATCAGTTCCCATGTTTGATTTCCCAACAAAGAATTCATCACATCCTTCATGGCTAACTCCTACTTGCTTGAAATTTCATCTTGCAAGCTTCATCATAACACTCTAACATACCACCATCAGTCAACAGGAGATAATTTAGAGCGGGTGAATAACGGTGTGGAGGTCTAATGATCCAGGAAGATTTACAAACTTTAGCTATAGGTATACTCTGGTCTACCTGTGAATTCACATTCTCCTTATCTTTTTCACCCCTTTTTTAGACAATATTCTCAATCAATTCCTCTAAGTTAACAAACTTAGATTTCTTTTAATCTATCTCTATAACATCTAGCATTATAGTTGATTTATTCTTGTACATAACCTATTTATAAAATATTACATTTCTACTTTTGATAATTTTTTGATTTTATTCATCCCAAAACCGGTAACCAAATTTATCATCACCATAGCCAATTAAAAAAAAAAAAAAAACATATTTTAGACTTTGCATCAAGTTTACTATGAGCATCAGAATCAATATGAACATAAGAACCACAACCAAACAATTTTAAATGGGAAAACTTTACCTCTTTACTGCTCTAAACCTCTTCAGGAACTCTGAATTCTATGGGAACTGATAGTCCTTGGTTTATCAAGTATGCTGTAGTATTAACAACATCAGCCCTGAAAATTTTTTGTAATCCAGCATGCAACCTCATACTCCTAGCATTCTCATTGAGAGTTCTATTCATGTGCTCAGCCACACCATTTTGCTGCTGTGTCCCAAAAATGGTCTTCTTCATCCTAATTTCATGTGCAGCACAATACTCATTAAACCCTCCATCTATGTACTCTCCTCCATTATTTGACCTCAAACATTTTACTTACAAATTTGTTTTTGTCTCAACCATGGCCTTTCACTTCTTAAAAGTCATAAATACATCAAATTTATTTTTCAAGAAAATAAACTCATACTTTTCTACTTGAGTCATCAATGAAAGTGATGTAATACCTTGAACCTCAAAGGGATGCAATTGAAGAAGGCCTCCACAAACTAACTCTAATTTTCCAGCCTTAGGTGTCCTACTAGTTTTCAAGAAGCTCACCCTTTTCTGCTTTCCTAAGATTAGGTCTGGTCACGGGTAGACATGGCAATACGGGTCAGAATTTTCTGACCCGACTTGACCCGAAAAATACCTGACCCGAACTCAATTTTTTTGACCTGAAGCAAAAACAGGTTGACCCGTGACCTAACCTAACCCAGATAACCATGACTCAACTCGTTAAAAAAAATCGCTAAAAAAAATATTTAAATTACATCCAAATACTAGGTGCATAAAGCATAAAGTACCAAAACTAATAATCAATATATTATAGATATAAAGTTATAAACAATTAAAATTGTTGTCAAGACATAACATGAGAGAATTACTATTTAAGCTTCATCACAACCAATAAGAGCTAGCTTTAGTGCTTGACATGAGACAAGACAACACGTTACACAAGGCTGTCAAGAGTCAAGACAACCATTAAAAAAAAAAAAATCTCATTCAATACTAGCTGTAGTCTATTGTCCAAAGCCAAAGGCACAAACAATGCACAAACCTACGTGACAAAGCAGTTAATAACTCAGTCCAGTTCAATTCCTCTACTCTTTCTCTTGCACCTCCAACCTCTGCCTTTTAGTTGAAAAGATTGTAATGTTGTGTGGTATTATTTTTCATTGCAATTTTTTTTAATGATTAGGAATTTGATCATTATGAAAGTGGTCATGGTGCCAAAATTTATTAAAAAAAAAAAAAAATCTCAGTTGGACTTGTATTTAGAAGAGCCTAGACTTAACAAAAAGCAAAATTTAAAGTTGGAAGTTCTCTCTTGGTGGAAAGAGCATTACAATCGGTTTCCAGAGCTCTCTTTAATGGCATGGGATCTCATGCGCATTTCAATAACCATTGTTGCTTCTGAATCAAGTTTTAGCACTGGGAAAAAAATTCTTACTCTGTATCGATCACGTCTTTTACCTGAGAATGTGGAAATTACGTTGTGTACTAAAAGTTAGCTATATGGATTTTAAGGTAATTTAATTTTTTTTTATAGTCATAATTATACAATTTTAATTCTTTATTGATTTGCTTTCATGGTACATTAAGTTATATTAAAATATTGTATTGTAGATGAAGATGTTGACGAAATTGGCCAACTTGAGCTACAATTTGCAAGTATGCATATTTGCAGTGCTGAATCTACTATCAACAGATTTGTTTTACAGCATGAAAAGATTCTATCAAGTGCCAAGGGTGCTCTCATGCCTTTGCATGTGGTAGCAATGTAGTCCTGTAGCTTGACCTTACAGGAGTTGAAGTGACCTCCGGGTGTGAGGTCGTGTGAGTATCTGTGTATCCCAACAGGTAACCAGAGTAAGAAAGGTTTGTAAGTTTTAGACTGTGTATTTAGAAAAAAAAAAAAAAAAATCTTATGGTGAAGGACCTTGAGAAATGTGGAGTAAGCTTTCGTTTACGGAGGCAGAAGACAAAGATATAGCTCTTGGAAGAAACTGCACTAAAGCTGCAAGGGCTATAGGAAGGAACTATGTGGTAATGAAGATACACAACACCAGAAGTGTAAGTCTGGATGTGTTGAGGAAGAACATGAGAATGTTATGGAAAACCAACAAGGGAGTTCAGATTTCAGAAATTGAGGATGACCTCTTTCTTGTAGAGTTTGGTGATGGAAAGGATAAACAAAAGATCTTAGATACGTGTCCATGGAGTTTTGAAAAGCAGTTAGTCCTCATGCAAGAGTTTGAGGGAAAGCAGATTCCTAAGGATATTGTCGTGAAGTGGGTGCCTTTCTAGATTCAAATCTTCCACCTTCCGCTAAAGAGCAGAACAAAGGAAGCAGGTTGGACTATTGGATCAAAGATAGGGGAGGTTTTGGAGGTCGATGTACCAGATTCAGGGGTGCAATGGAGCAAGTTTCTACGAGTACAAGTCCGTATGGATGTCACAAAAAAAATTGATCTGAGGAAAGAAAATAAATATCGAGGGTGGAGAGAGCAAATGGGTGTTTTTAAAGTTTGAGAGAATACCTAATTTTTGCTATGGTTGTGGGTTGCTAAACCATGCCATTAAGGACTGTTCTGAAGGGTAGGCAGAGAAGAGCAAGTTGGAAGAAAGTAATATGCAATACGGTGCTTGGTTGAGAGGGAAACCATGGAGGAAGAATGGATGGGATATAGCCCAAGGTGGATCGGGGAAAGGGTTCGTCGCACGTTCAACGCCCACCGGAGCTTTCCTGAAAAAGCAATCGGAGTTGACCGAAACGGAGAACACAAGTGACGGAAGGGAAGGAGATCACGTGCAGTTGATCTCAAACATCAAACACAATATTTCTCTAGGAGAAAGGTCAATGTCAAAGGAGCAGAGGGGTGAGGGGGATGGCTTACACGAATTGGGTATAGTCAAGGGAGGACTAGGAAAGTGTGAAGAGAGGGTAGCCCAAAGTAGTGAAAAAGCATCGGGCTTGCAAGGATCCCAGGCTGCAAAAGAAGCAGAGATGCAGTGGGAAGCCTTCGAGGCACCAAAAGGCGAGCCTAAAGTTGAATTCAATCAGGTGCTAAGTTCTCCCACTACGGTCGCTAAGGTGAAGGAGGGTGAGTCCAAGCCCGAGCTGGACCCACTGGCTATGACGTATGATCCAATAGTGGGCTGGGTTACAGAAAAGTTAGGCCCATCAAGCAAACATTGGAAAAGGCTTGCAAGGGGTGAAAAACCAAGTGAGGCCATGATAACCTTAAGCCCAATTAAACAAAAAAGGGAAGCTCCAACTCCTTTGTCTAAACTTGATCCTAATGTATTAGAGCTGAAATGCAGGAGAGGAAAAAGCAAAGCAAAAGAAGAAACAGAGAATGACCAAACGGTTGGCGAAGTGGCGATGGCTGCGAGGCAGCACCGCCAAGCCCAATGACGCTCCTAGCGTGGAATTTCCAGGGTTTGGGGTCGACCCTGTTAGTTCGTATACTCACCGCTGAAGTGAAGGCGACGGACCCAACGCTAGTTTTCCTAGCTAAAACGAAAGCCAGCGTAAAGCGTATCAAAGGTATTCAGCAGAAACTTGAGTACTCCCAGGGGATTATTGTTCCAAGTGATGGTCGGAGTGGTGGATTAGCTTTATTATGGAAGGAAGGGACTGATATTTCCTTTAAGAGTTGTTGGAACTCCCATACAGACATGATAGTTCGTGGGTCGTCTTCCTCAGAGGATTGGCGTGCAACTAGGTTTTACGGACACCCTGATGCTACTAAAAGGTATATTTCTTGGCAACTCCTTGACTCTCTTTATGCTCAATATAAATTGCCCTGGGTTGTTTTTGGAGATTTTAATGAAATTATGTACTCAAATGAGAAATTGGGTGGTGCAGAAAGGGAGGCAAAGTAGATGGAGATTTTTAGAGATAGTTTAAATAGATGTGGTTTAGTTGATCTGGGGTTTGTGGGGTAGAAATTCACGTGGTGTAACGGAAGGTGTGGTGACAGCAGAACAAAACTTAGGCTCGATAGGATGGTGGCCAATGAAGACTGGGTGAGGCGTTTCCCTGAGGTGAGAGTTTTTCACTATGCAATGTCTATTTCGGACCACTCCCTTGTTAAACTGTGCCTACACAAAGGGTGGAATCAGGTGAAGCCAAAGAAGAGGTTCATGTTTGAGACTATATGGACAAGGGATAATAGATGCAGAGAGGTGGTGGAGATGGCTTGGGATTCAGTTAGTGGGAATGCAGAGCTTGAACTTGCAGATAGACTGAGGAGGTGTAAGGAAAACCTTTAGGGATGGAATTGGCGAGAGTTTGGGAGCGTAAAGCACACTATCAAGCAAAAGTAGGAGAAACTCCAACACTTGGAGTCCTTAAATAGCTTCCATGACAAGGCAGAGGAGATCCAAAAATTGAAAACTAATATCAACGAGGCATTGACTAGGGAGGAGATAATGTGGAGTCAGAGGTCAAGAGCTATGTGGATCAAATGGGGGGGATCGTAATACGAAGTTTTTTCATGCTACTGCTAGTCAAAGACGGAAGAGAAATAGCATTTTGGGCTTAAAGGATTCAAGTGGAACATCGCAGGAAGACCCAGGGAGTGTTGAAGGTATTATTTTAGGCTATTTTGCCTCCATTTTAAAATCAAACCAGCCATCAAATTTTGAAGCAAGCCTTAGTGCTATACAGCCCAGAGTGACTCCGTCCATGAATACATCCCTAACTGCTGAATTTAGAGCAGAAGAGATTTGGAATGCCCTTCACCAGATGCACCTAACAAAATCTCCAGGCCCAAAAGGGGTGTCTCCAATTTTTTACCAAAAATACAGGGATTAAGTAGGGCTGAAAGTCATTGAATGTGTTTTAAAAACCCTAAATTCGGGTGTGATGCCTAGTGTACTCAATGAAACATTCATCTGCCTCATTCCAAAGGTTAAATCTCTCCAACAAATCACTGAGTACCACCCTATTAGTCTATGTAATGTGAGTTATAAAATAATCTCCGAAGTTGTTGTAAATTGATTGAAAAGAATTCTTGCAGAAGTGGTTAACGAGTCCCAGAATGCCTTTGTTCCGGAAGGCTAATTTCAGACAGTCTAATGGTGGCTTTTGAAACCATGCACTGCATAAATGGAAGGAGAAAAGGTAAGGATCCTTTGATGGCCCTAAAGCTAGATATGAGCAAAGCTTACGATAAGGTGGAATGGCTGTATTTGGAAGTTATAATGTGAAGATTGGGGTTCAGTGAGAGATGGATCTCTCTTATGTTGATGTGTATTAGCACTGTCACTTATTTAGTCTTAATCAATGGAGAGGCCAAAGGTAGTATTGTTCCTTCGAAGGGGTTAAGGCAAGGAGACCCAATTTCTCCCTATCTATTCTTGTTATATGCTGAGGGACTTTCTGCCATGTTAAGGAAAGAAGAAGAGCAAGGACATATCCGAGGAGTTGCTGTATGTAGAGGTGCTCCACAAATATCTCACCTATTTTTTGCGGACGATAACATTATTTTTTGCTGAGCAATAGTGAATGAAGGTACTAGGGTGCTTAAAGTGCTAGAGGCATATGAAGCCAAATCAGGGCAGCAAATAAACAAGGAAAAAACTTCCTTATTTTTCAGCAAGAACACCAAGTGCGAAACCCAAGATCAAGTGAAGCAAATTTTCGGAGCTCATGTTATCCAACACCATGAAAAGTACCTTGGCTTGCCCCCTTTAGTAGGGAAAGGCAAAAGGAAGGCTTTTAATCGCATTAAGGACCAAGTGGGAAGGAAAATTGCCAGATGGAAGGGTAGATTGCTATCAAGTGTGGGGAGGGAAATTCTAATCAAGGTGGTGGCCCAAGCAACCCCTACATACACAATGAGTTGCTTCAAGCTTCCAGACTCACTTTGCAAAGACTTAAACTCTATGATGAGCAGCTTTTGGTGGGGGTAGAAGAATAAAGAAAGGAAATTGGCATAGGTTGCATGGGAGAAGCTTTGTATGCCAAAGGAGGAGGGTGGTTTGGGCTTTAAGGACATTTAATCTTGCCCTTCTAGCAAAACAAGGGTGGAGAATCCAACAAAACACCAACTCTCTAGCCCATAAGGTGTTTAAGGCGAAGTGTTTCGTGGATAGAACCTTTAAGGAAGCTCAATTAGGAAGGAGACCATCCTATATTTGGCGGAGCATTATGGCGTGAAGCTGGGATCCAGGTGGCTTATTGGAAATGGGTAGCACGTTGACATTTGGAAGGACAGGAGGATACCCACTCCGGATTCCTTCAAACTGGTCAGCCTAAGGGTCCATTTAGATTCTGATAAGGTGGCTTGCCTGTTAGATGCTTCTACAGGGTCGTGGGATGTTGATAAAGTGAGACATTCCTTCCTTCCTTATGAAGCCGAGGCTATTCTTGGGATATCCATTAGCCCTCGCCGCTTGAATGACTCCTTAATCTAGGCATGGACCAAAAATGACAAATTCTCGGTAAAAAGTGCTTATAAGGTGGCCCAAAAATGGTTGAAGAAGCGTAGCACCAAGGTGGATGAGGGGGGAACCTCTGACAGATCATGGATGCAATCTCTTTGGAAAATGATTTGGAATCTAAAATGTCCGAACAAGATTAAACAATTTATGTGGTGCTCTTGCAAAAATATTCTTCTGACAAAACAATGTTTAAAGTCTAGAGGAATAAGCATAGAGGACTGTTGTGACCAATGTGGCTTAAGCGAATCCTCGGGGCATGTGTTGTGGGGTTGCAAGTTTGCATTGAAGGTGTGGAGTGAATCAAGACTAAAATTACCTTCCCTCCCTATTTAGATGCAGGAGTTTATTGAAGTCGTTTGGGAGATCAAGGAGAGAAAGCCTGACATTGACTGGGAATCCTTTGCTGTCACGGCATGGAGCTTATGGAATCACAGGAATGCAGTCAAGCATGGAGGGAATGGTAAAATAGCAATTAGACTTACAAAGGAAATAGCAGATTATTTGAAAGAAATCAGGCAGGACAATGTCAACCCCGGTAGGCCTCAAGGTGCTTCCTTCCCTCATTGGTCCCCTCCTAGAAATGGCTGGTACAAAGTTAATGCAGATGGTGCAGTATTTTAAAATATTGGATGCTGTGGTATTGGGATTGTTATTAGAAATGATGAAGGTCTTTTGATGGGGGCTTTAAGCAAACGGGTCAAACTGCCTCTGAAAGCTCAAGAGTTAGAAGCCTGGGCTGTGTAAGAGGGAGTTTTGCTGGCTTGGGACTTAGGGCTGAGGGAGATCGAGATTGAAAGTGACTCGCAGGTGGTGGTATCAGCTTTGTTGAACCTGGATGCTATTCCATGGGCCATATCCAAAGTGATCGAAGGAGTTTTGCTGAGTCTTCGCTGCTTCAAGGCATGGAGGGCTGTTCATGTGCACAGGAAGGGGAATGCAGCAGCACATATAATGGCTAGGAAGGCTAGGTCTGTGTCTAATTATGTCATTTGGTTTGAGGATACCCCACCCAATATAGCTAAACAAGTTCTCAAAGATGTATCCAATCTGTGTGATGGTTCAGTTTAATGAAAATATTTCCAAGTTGATTATCCAAAAAAAAGAATATGCTATCAACGTTGAGTAGATTGAGATTGAGGTGTAATTCTTATAAAATATTTACTTATTCTTCTTCATTTAATATGTTATGTTTATTTTTAATCTTTTTTTGTTTAGTTTAT
Source organism: Quercus suber (assembly GCF_002906115.3). Taxonomy (NCBI): domain Eukaryota; kingdom Viridiplantae; phylum Streptophyta; class Magnoliopsida; order Fagales; family Fagaceae; genus Quercus; species Quercus suber. The sequence continues at coordinate 565,169 of NW_027069834.1, forward strand.
CTTTCTAAGTAATCTAACTTTACAAATATTTTAAATGCAACAAGAACATGTGCATTTAAGAAAACCGATTACTTGCTACTTTTCTGGCTTACTTGTTTTGTTTGTTTGAAGATCTTTTTTTTTTTTTTTTCAAATATAAACTTGTAATTATATGCATTTTGACAGTGAACTATTAACATTGAAGACGTTTTTTATCATGAATTTATGACTATAAATAATTTGTCATGTTCAAAACTGTTAGAATAGGTAGGATATTAACAAGTGACATTAAGTGCAATTCATTTGCTTAATTAATTTTATTCATTCTCTCTAAATAGGTTGTCATTGATTTCTTTTTGTAATTGAAAAAAAAAACTTGTTTGAAATATACTGGTCAACCGACCCGACCCACAACTCGATTGAGCTGTAACCCGATTGACCCGTTTAAAAATGACTCGTTTTGACCCACGACCCATTTGACCCGCAAACCCGATTGACATGACCTACCCGTTTTGCCACGTCTATTCACGAGTCGGGTTGAGTTATAGAAAATGTGACCCATATTCGACCAAACATACGGGTCAAACCTGGTGGTTTGGGTCGTTGGTTGAGCAGGTCGGATTCATCGGTTATATGGGTTTGGGCTTTGAATTGGGCCAATTTTGTGAATTTGCATGAATTTTTTTTAACTCTATTTTTGACAAGCCTTTTCGGCCCAAATTAATGGGCATACTTTTGACAAAGATTTATATATTTTTGAACCTTGTATATATATCAAATGGGCCTCTTTTTACATCATTTATTTCAAATTGGGACTTCAAGCTCAGCTTGTATGCCACTACACAACTTTGAATCTTTTGGGCCTCTAGGCCTTATCAATCCAAATTTAATGTTTCTAGCTCCCACATATAAACAAGTAATGACAACAAATATAGTAAATAACTCGTAAAAACCTAGGCAAAATAGCAAATAAATAAAAACACACATAATATCACTTTTTAACCACCTATTAAAACCACAGAATACAAGAAATATTTTTCAAAATGCCTTAACCTTAAGACCTGGGTAGTACCTTAAAAATTCAAAAACAATTCAAGAATACTCAATAGTCTCATTGGCATAAAAGTCCATCTCAACCTATTAAACCTGCCAACCATTCCACACATGTAACACAAGCCAGCAAACAAATTCCAACAAATAAACCAATCACAATCACATCACAAGTATGGCAACAATAGATAATAAGAGCATCTTGCAATATTTTCATAGAGGCATAGAAGGCAGAAAGGCAGTTACTACAAGTGTGTAAGGCAGTAAATTATCAAGGTAGTAGTTAGTTATAATTAGTTACAATTATGAAATACCTAAGCATTTCCAAAAAATAGTTTTTCTAAAGCATTAAAGAACAACTACTCTATTCTCTATAGTTAAGTCCATGACTTATAGAGAAGAAAACCTATAAACTATTAAGTTTTCTTTCCTATAAGCAAGAGTTGATTTATAAGTTAGAAAAGCAATTTGTCCAAAAAGAGCTTCCAAAATGTATCCTAAAATCTGCCTCCTAAACAAAATGTGTCCTTCCTCCAACAAGGAAAGGGGTAAAAAGATATTTATCAATAATATATAAGGACAAGACCAAAAAATACAGAATAGTAGTAACCAAAATCAATAGAAAGGGCTGTAACCACACTCAATAGAAATAACAATAAGGGCAAAAACTTACCCGGTTAGTGACCAGTCATCAACACTAACTAAGATACCTTTGCTTAAGCTTGAACTTCCATCACCTACTACTGCTTGACTTATAACTTGAAAAGAAAAAGAAATGAGGGCTATTAGATAAAATTTCATTTGAATAAGACATATTTAATAGCACTTAATAGACAAAATTTTGGAAGTTAAACATATTACCTAAATCATGAAATTCATCTTCCAAGGCCTCTACCTCATCCTTTTATTTGCAAAAAGAAATTGGAACCAACGCTTGAAGCTAGTTTTGAGCACAAATAAGATTTTGAACCATGAGAGGAGAGAGTGAACTCCAAAATGGATCAAGTATGCGTCCTCTAGTACTAAACACTAACTTAGAAGCAACTATAGAAACAAGTCTAACTAGCACATCCCTAGCTGTTTTGGAAAGCACTTGATACCTATTTGAATTGGCCTTCCACCACCCCAATATCTCAAATTTCACATCCCTTCTACTTTCACAATTTTTAGCCAAATATTTGTCAATCTTATTGCTACACCTATGGACTGCTCAACCTCTAAGAAACACTTGTATCTAGAATTAACCATCGCATATGGATCGGTACAACCAATTGAATCACCTTCTATGTGTCTCCTCTCACTCCCACTTGGTACTTTCACATTTGGTGGATCAACACAAAAGTAATAGTCATACAACTTGACCAAGGTACCCCTCACCAATTCAATCATCTCATCAGCCACTTCATCCTTATAAACTTCAGGAGAGAAAAAAGAAAAAGAAAAAAGAAACCCTCATATCTTTCTTGGATCAAGAACCATAGCCACATATAAAAGATGATTAATTTTATCATCTTTTCCCCAATACTTATCAAACTTAGATTCCATTTTAGTTCCATGTTTTTCAAAAGGTGGTTTTGAGATTTACTTAAATGGGAAATATTCTCTTGAATAACAAGCATCTCTTTAAAAAAGGTGTTTGAAGTAACATACAAAGAACCGGAGAACTTTTTTGTTGCACTGTAAAAAAGCTTTAAAAACCTACAAATGTCCTACAATTTTGGAAATCAATACCACTAGGAGAACCCATACCACCACTATTCCCCTTATTCATAAAGTATGAAGAATAACTATCATCCTTAAACTCCATTCGTATGAACACTTCCTAAAAATTTTAGTAGTTTCTAATATGAGGTAGGTAGAGTTCAACCTAGTTAGTACATCTAGACAAAGAAGAGACTTAGACTCAATACCTAAAATTTTAATTCCTATTTGGTGAGAATTTCACATACCTCACAGCTTCAAGCACCTTAGCAATAAATGTATCAATTTCTTTCAAACCATCCCCCACAATCAGATTTAGGATATGTGCACAACACCTTATGTGTAAGAACTCATGTTCTAAAACAGTCCCCTTCCAATTTTTAGTTACAGTTTGAAAAAACTTGATGGTGGCACCATTTGAGCTAGCATTGTCCACTATCAAAGTGAATATGCCATTAATACCCCACTCACGTAAACACACCTCAATCTTTCTACCTATAGTCTCCCCTTTATGGTCTTCAACTTGACAAAAATTCAGAATTGTTTTATGCAACTTCCAATCATCATCAATAAAATGACATGTGAGGAATATATAATTCAGATTTTGAATACTAGTCCATGTGTCTGTAGTAAGGCACACCCTACGACCTTTCAAGGTCTCCCTTAGTTTCTCTCTCTCTCAATACCATAAATGCCAATCACATCCCTAGCCACAATTTGATGAGATGGGATATCCCTAATTCGCAACTTAGGTTGTAAGGTTGTCGAATATCTTTGAAACTCATACCCTTCAACAAACCTAAAAGGTAACTCATCTATTATAATCATTTCAACAAGTGTCTTTTTAGAAGTGTCAACAGTAAATGTTATTGGAACAAGCTAAAACCCTTCCCCCAATCCATTTTGGGTTCAAATGCTAAGGTTTGTTGCCCTTTAAGTGCATCTCTATTAAACTTCTTAACACAAATTGGCACATGATTCAATAAATTAGTTGTATTATGCCCTTTACTATTAGCAAGATAAGTTTTTTGGCAATATTTGCAAACAGCCTTAAAATGACCCTCACTAATCTCTATTTTTTTTCAAAATGGTTCAAAGCAGTAGACTTTTTCCTATTATTATCACAACCAGCAACTTTCTCATTCACCTTGCCTTTACCTTTAGGTGGAAGTTGGGGAATCTCAGCATTAGTTGGAGTGGTTGCAGGTTTAGTTAGGGTAGCAGGTGTTGTTTGGGAAGGGAGTGCATCACTAGAGGGTTCCATAAAATAAAGACAACAAATTTATGCATTAGCAAACTACCATAACAATGGTACTACTAACCTAGTAACAAGAACACACACACAAGTGACATAACAACAACAACAATAGGTCAATGCAACAACAAAAACAACGACAAAGTAACAAACAAGCAACAAGTTTTTTTTTTTTTTTTGGGATACCAGCAAACAACAAGTTAAAAGAGAAACAACAGAAGATAAATTATACCTTAGATAACCTTTAGTTGTTACGGATTTGACCGTGAAGAGGAAGCAAAAAGAGTAGCTTACTTGAACAAATTCAAATCTTGTACAAAATTTAGGTTTCAATTTTTTAAGTTAGGAAAACAAAATGAATTAAACAAATGAGAATAAAATACAATCAGATAAACAAAATAAAAATGTGTTAGGATTTCATCTTTTAAAATTAGGGGTTCGCCTTTTTTTTTTTTTTTTTTTTTTTTTTTTTTTTTTTTTTTTTTTTTTAACAATGAAGATAGAAGTATATATCATATTAAAAAAAAAGAAAAAAAAATAGGAAATAAAACTGGGCAAATACAAACAGAACCACCACACGGTCCCGGTCCAACCTACACAGGATAAAAACAAAGAAAAAGAACACAAACAAGCAAACTCAAATTAAGGGTTCATCTTTGACCTAACAAATCAAATCAAAACAATTAGGGTTTCATCTTTGAATCCAATCTCTTTGTCAGTTTTGGTCCTCTAATCTTTGAATCAAACAGAAAAGTATAGAAAGAGTGACTACACTGGATACTATGTTTTGTAGTGGAATCAAGCACATGCAACCCTATGGCAGTACGACTAAGCAATTTCTCATAACTATGTTCTTTAAGTTTTCAATAATTGGAACAAGATGATAAACCCATATCTCAAAATAGAGAAAAAGAGAGATGAAAAAGGAGTAAAATTCTGAAAGTCTGAAACTAAGAAGTTCAGACAAAGAGGTTGAGGAGACTTAACCCATGGTGGAAAGTGAGGCGAAGTAGTTTCATGTGTGGTGATGAGGCGGTTGCAGCAATAGTTAGGGTTCGGAGAGGAGTGTGGACTGTGGAGGGTGTGGAGTGAAGAGTTGAGACTAGAGAGACTTGAGATTGAGAGTAGAGAGCAGAAAGAATGGAGACTGATTTATGAGAGAGTGAGATACTGAGATGAGATTAAGGACTGAGGCTTTGTGTGTGGAACCGTGGAAGATTGAATTTCATTTCAGTTTTAGCCGTTCTAAACTTCTGATTTGATTTTGGCTTTATGTTTGTGTGTAAGTTTAGATAGCATGTAGCTCTCAATAAGTTAGTGACTCAGTGCTTTAGTCTTATCAAGTCTTCAGTCTTCATGTGTTCACCATAAAAGAATTGAAATTTAAAATATTTAAAAAAAAAAACTGAAACTTTTGGTCAGATCAGGTTATACGGGTTTTTAACCCCTTAACTTGTTACCCAAACCGAATATTCGATTTTTGTTAGAGAAGGACCAGAATTCGACCAACCATGAGCTTCGGGTCGACCCACTAGACTTTGGGTCGGTCAGATCGGTTGGTTTGGTTGGTTCCTTGACTCGCTAGATAGTCCTATCTAAGATACAGCTTTCACACATGTCAAAATTAATAGACTTCAGTTATGGTAGTTTCCCTTTTGACAATAGTATCTCAATCCCTTTCTCACTCATATGACCAAGTCTGTGGTGCCATAGGCTTGCTCCAGTCCCTGCTTCAGAAATTGCAACTCTCTTGGACTTGAGGTCATATATAGAGTACTAGTTTTGTTTTTTTTTGTTTTTTGTTTTTTTGTTTTTCACGAGCCAATACCATGGCTCCCTTTGTAACCTTTTAGTACCACAAACAAATAGTATTGCATGCATTTCATCATCAAGTTGTCCTATAGAAATCAAATTCCTCTTCAAGTCAAGAATATGTCGTACCTTTTATAGTGACCAGACAGATCCATTAGGCAGTAAAATTCAGACATCTCCCATATCCACAACATCCAAGGCTTCTCCATTAGCCAAATACACCTTACCAAAATCACCTTTAACATAGTTCTATACAATTTCTTGGTGTGGAGTGGTATGAAACGAAGTTCCTGAGTCCGAAACCCAATCATCAATTGGACTATCTATTGCAAGAAGTAGTGTATCATGTACATTTTTTGTTATAGCATTAGTAGAATCATCCCTATTCTTCTTCTTAAGACTTTTGTAGTGTCTCCTAAAGTGGCCAGCTTTGCCACATATTCAACATTGTACTTGTTGGCTAGATCTAGATTTACTTCCATTTCAATCGAAATTTCTAGATTTTGATCTGCCTCAGTTTGAATTTTTGTCATTTCCTCTACCCCTTGTCAAAAGGTTTAGGGCAGGACCAAATCTTGAGATTTCACTTGCATCTCTTCTATGAATCTCCTCAACTATAACTAAATCTCTAATGTCATTATACTTCAAATTTTCTTTTCTTGTAGAATTACTTACTGCCATTCTCATAACCTACCAACTGTTTGGCAAAGAAGCCAAAATAACTAGTGCATGGATCTCATCATCAAAATCAATTTCTACAAAAGACAATTGACTTGTGATGGTGTTAAATTCATTCAGATGTTGTGCTACTGATGCATTTTTTACCATCTTCAAATTAAATAGTTTCTTCATCAGATACACTTTGTTGTTTGTTGAAGGCTTTTCATACATACCAGACAAAGCTTTCATCAGATCTGTTGTGGTCTTCTCCTTCACAACATTATGTACAACAGACCTTGATAGAGTTAATCTATTAACTCCTAGTACATGTCTGGCAAGAAGAGTCCATTCATTATCTTTCATAGTTGCAGGTTTCTCCCCCAAAAGTAGATGCAACTTCTTCCCATAGAGGTAGTCCTCAATCTGCATCCTCCAAAATTCAAATTTTGTGCCATCGAATTTTTCTATTCCAAACGTCTTTCTTGTTCCCTCTACTAGTGCTCTCACTCAAACCTAACCCTAGGGTCTTATACTAGTTGACGGGGAATATTCACGAAATTCTCAGATCTATGGGATATAAAAATAGAGAAAAAAATGTGCCAAAGAAACAATTACACAAGATAATATTTATGTGATTCTGCAATTTGCCTACGTTTACGAAATTACAAGGATTTCACTATTCTCAAGAAAAAGTATAAGATGTAACAATACAATTTTCTCTCTCAAATACAACATAAAACCTAATCTCCAAAACAACAATTTTTCTATCCTGTGCACAGGATTCACAATGGGCTACAGAGGAAATAATATAGATTGGGAAGTGTTTTTGAAATATTTCATTTTAGTAGTAACTGCTCAGCTATGCAGAGCATAGTTTGTTTTTGATCCAATTTGTGACCGAACCTGATATGGAAGCATAAGCTACTTAATGATTTTAAATGAAATATTTTATTAGGTTTAGTCCATAGAGCAAAGGATTAAGCCGACAAGGATCGACTAAGAAGGTGACAAACATGAATGAGACTATTCTAGAAGCCCGCACTGCACTTCTACATAATCTCCACCGTGAATGAACTCATCTGCGCCAAACTTAAAACTTAGGCAATTCAGTTAACTCACTGACACAAGGTGACAAACTATGCGGCTTCAATGAAATTGGGCTCACAAATAAGGTTCTTCAATATTTAATCAACAGTGGTGGGATTTTCTGTTTTTGTCTATTATGGGAAGGCTCTTTAGATCTAATTTGTGTAGCAGTTTCTTAGATAGAAAATCGTAATGGCCAATTTGGGCTGAAGAGCAGTTTGTAACAAGAACTAAGAAAGTAAGAAGGATGTCAAAGGAAGAATTAAGAACAGAAGAGACATCAAATCAAAAAGATGTTCTTTGCTACAAGTTCTTATGCTTGCTGGCAGAAGAAAGTGCTTAAACTCAGATTCATTCCTTCATTAACCCTATCTTGCTGGTAGAAGGAATAGTTTTTTCTGTTCTTCTCGTTCACTCAGTTAACCTAATGAGGCTTCTATTAGGTTACTTAAATTTTTTGGTTCCAATAGCGAATCCGACAGTTTTGTTAGCTTAATTTGGTGCTTCCCAGTAGTGCAGAATTTGACTTGTCTTAGAAAATTGTGCCCCGAGCATATTAGTGAAAATACAAATTGGACGGCAAACAAAAATATTAAGTGATAACTGTGTAAATCAAAACGTTTTCACCTTAGATCTCTTAAATATGTGAATCATTATTTTTATTTATTATGGTAACATGTGAATTATTATTGTTATCACAATGACTTTCTTTTCCCCACTTGCTATTTTGCACATTGTGTTGAATACCCAGGACCCCCGAAATAGAAATGGGTTCCAAAGACTCCATTGGTATTATTTGCTACTTTTACATTATAGCAAGATGGTCTTGTTGCAAATGTATTCAGACTTTGAGCCTCCACATCTCTGAACTTGCCACTGTTATCGGTGTATCCAATATTTCGAAAAAAACTTGCTTTTCCACAACGTCCTTTACTGCCGAAATGGCCACTACCCATTTGAGTCCTTGTGTGATTACCATTCGGTTTCGAGTTGTAAACCTCTCCACCCCAATTAATTTTGGTAGCATTACTCGCTAAATAGTTGAAGATGGAGCCAGGCCAATACCCAAGTACCTGATCTTGCACTTGGAGCCACCAATTTCCATTCTCCTAAAGCATATAATAAGTTCAAGAATTTAGTGAGCAAGGCATGTACCCCAATATTATATGGACTACAAAATCTCCCCTAGGCAAAATTTGGTTATGATAGGAATTATATAATGGCTGAGTATGAAAACGGTTTTACGTACATAGAGTCAAAAGCATTTTCCCCGAAGTCTTGTCTTAGCATGTACATAAGCTATTTTAGAAAGAGTAATACTATGAAATAATTTTATTTAGAAAACTATAATAATATATATCGAACTAAGACCGTTTGATTTTTAATTCAGCTCATAATATTGTGCCACATTCGCATAAACTTTTGAGACAAATTTACTCGTCACTATTCTATTATATATTTTTCAATTCAATTAAATTTATATTTTATATTTAAATTGTTCATTAAAATATTACTACAACATAAATTCTTTAAATAGTAGAACAAGTATAAGTGCTTGTTGGATGTAGAATCACTAATACTATCACAGCAATACCTACAGTGACGAAATATTTCGTCACTAAAAATTTCAACTTTTAGTGACGAAATATTTCGTCACTATAGCTTAATTAAACATGCGCCAAAATTTCCCTCCGCTGGCGCCTATTTTTTAGATCACAATAGCGACGAAATTTATTTTTCGTCGCTAAATGTTATAATTTTTTTCACTTTTAGTGACGAAATTCATATTTCGTCACTAAAGCTGTATTTTTAGCGACGAAAAATATTTCCTCACTAATTTTCGTCGCTAAAAATACATTTTGTTGTAGTGTTTCTTCCATTCTCTGCAACCACTTCTGCTTCTGGAAGCTCTGCATCTTCTTTTCTGTGGCATGCCAGATTAGGACACCCATCAGACATGAAGCTTAAAGCTTTAGGTCATTCCATTCATTCTTTACAATTTTTCTATAATAAGGCTTGCCAGATTTGTCCTATGGCTAAGCTTAAACGATTACCATTCCCTTTCAATAATAAATTATGTGCTTGTGCTTTTGATTTAGTCCATATGGATGTTTGGGGACCTTATTAAATACCTACTTTAGATGGTTACAAGTATTTCTTGACAATTGTGGATGATGCAACCCGAGCCATTTGGCTATTTCTGATGAAATCCAAATCTGATGTTGGGTCTTTGTTTCAATCCTTTTATACTATGGTTTTCACACAATTTAGTCAAAACATTAAATCTATTAGAACTGACAATGCCAAAGAATTTCCTGCCATGTCTGATTCCCTTAGTTCACATGGCATTATCCACCAACATAGCTGTGTTTACACCCCACAACAGAATTCTGTTGTGGAGAGAAAACACCAGCATTTGCTCTCCATTGCCCGGGCATTACAGATTCAATCTCAAGTTCCTTTGCAATTTTGGGGTGATTGTGTGTTGACTGTCGCATATCTCATTAATAGACTTCCCTCTCCTTTGTTGCATGACAAAACACCTTTTGAGCTTTTATTCCATAAGCCTCCTGAGTATAACCACCTCAAAGTCTTTGGTTGTCTTTGTTTTGCATCTACAATTGCTCAAACTAGAAACAAATTCTCACCAAGGGCAAGAAGATGTGTTTTCCTTGGCTATCCTTGTAATGTCAAAGGTTATAAACTATATGATCTTGACAATCATGCTACCTTTGTCTCAAGGGATGTTGTTTTCCATCAATCTATTTTTCCTTATGTTTCTTCTTCCGCTAAATCTGTTTCTTCCAATGCTTTACCTCTGCCATGTCCTTTCCCCAGCTCCTCCCTTCCATGATGATCCAATTTTGTCCAACTTCAACACTACTTCTACTCTTACACCTTCTTCTATTATTCAAGTTCATCATGCTATTGATGAGGATTTCCTTGATGAGGTTCCAGAGGCCCCTCTTGACCCTATTGCAGATCCTCTTCCCCTTAGAAAGTCTACTAAACCTGTTAAGAGACCTTCTTACTTACAGGAGTTTCACTGCAATCAGGTTGCCTCTATTCAGCCACTGTCTTCCCAATCTGGTACTTCTCATCCACTTTCCTCTCATGTCTCATATCATCATCTTTCTCCATCATATAAGTCATTTTGTTGTGCCATTTCCTCCCTTGTTGAACCCAAGTTTTACTACCAAGCTGTGTCTGATCCCCAATGGCAAGCTGCCATGGCTACTGTAGTAGCAGCCCTTGAAGCTAATAATACTTGGACTTTGACACATTTGCCTGTTGGTAAGAAAGCCATTGGGTGCAAGTGGGTCTAGAAAATCAAGTATAAGGCTGATGGTTCTATTGAGAGATATAAAGCAAGGTTAGTGGCTAAGGGATTAACACAAAATGAGGGTATTGACTATTTTGAAACCTTCTCTCGAGTAGCAAAAATGGTGTCTGTCAAGGTTTTGCTTGCTATTGCTGCCATTAAGGGTTGGTTCCTTAGTCAATTAGATGTAAATAATGCTTTTCTTCATGGTGATTTGGATGAGGAGGTGTTTATGGCTATTCCACAAGGGTTTCACAGCTAGGGGGAGGTTGTTTGTAAACTAAATAAGTCCATCTATGGACTCAAGCAAGCTTCTAGGCAATGGTTTGCCAAATTCTCAAGCACCTTGATTCAGCTTGGTTTTATTCAATCCAAGGCTAATTATTCTTTGTTTACTAGGAGACATGGTGATATTTTCATGATTCTTTTGGTTTATGTAGGTGATGTTTTGATAGCTTGCAATGACAAGGCTGAAGTGGATAGATTTAAAGTCATGCTAGATGATAAGTTCAAACTTAAGGATTTGGGTGATTTGAAATATTTCCTTGGTTTGGAAGTTGCAAGATCAGACAAAGTAATTGCTCTTTGTCAAAGGAAATACACTCTTGAAGTACTCAATGATGCTGGATTGCTTGGCTGTAAGTCTGCTAAAACTCCTATGAAGCACAATTTGAAGTTAAGCAAGATTGAAGGGGAAGAGCTTAAAGATCCCAGCCATTACAGAAGACTTATGGGCAAGCTCTTGTACTTGACAATCACAAGACCTGACATTACATTTGCCGTCCATAAACTCAATCAGTTTATGTCTAAGCCAAGAAGACCACACCTGGATGCAGCACATAGAGTATTGCAGTATTTGAAAGGTGAACCAGGCAAAGGACTCATGTTTTCTTCGGGCACAGACTTGCATTTGAAAGCATTTGCAGATGCAGACTGGGCTGCATGTCCTGACACTAGGAGGTCAGTGACTGGCTATAGCATATTTATTGGTGATTCCTTGGTGTCTTGGAAGTCCAAGAAGCAGTCTATAGTATCAAAATCCTTAGCTGAAGTTGAGTACAGATCCATGGCAGTAGCAACATGTGAGATAGTGTGGATTTTGTACTTTCTTAAGGATATTGGAGTAAATCATGAGAAGGAAGCTTTGCTGTTCTATGACAATCAAGCTGCACTGCACATTGGCTCTAATCTAGTCTTCCATGAGAGGACAAAGCATATAGAAATAGACTGTTATGTGGTCAAGGATAAGGTGTTAGAGAAGGTGATTAAGCTGAACCATGTTAGATCAAATTGTCAATTGGCTGATATGCTCACCAAAGCTTTGAATCACAATCAGTTTTCGAATCTTACTAGCAAAATGAGAATGCTTAATATATATACACCTACTGCTCTTGAGGGGGAGTATCAGAGTTTAAGTACAAAGACCAAGATCAGTAGCAAGAGCAGAAGAGAAGCAAGCAACACAGAAGATCAAGCCCCTGTTCACAGAGTTGTTGATCCTATAATAGAGCATAAACAGCAAGCAGTTACAAGTGAAGAACAATGATTAGACGACTTGTAGTTTAGTGTATTTAGGAGTGTTCTTAAGTTTTAGCACATGTGATAGTTAGTTAGTACTGTAGCTGGCATGTGTGAGAGGTTGTTAGTTCTGGTATTTGGTTAGTTTTGTGTTCACACCTGTACAAATCAATGTATATATATCTCCGATGTAATTCTTTTGATTAATTAATGAGAATACAGTTTTTCAATTCTGTTTTATGATAACTAAGAAAGTAAGAAGGATGTCAAAGGAAGAATTAAGAACAGAAGAGACATCAAATCAAAAAGATGTTCTTTGCTACAAGTGCTTATGCTTGCTGGTAGAAGAAAGTGCTGAAACTCAGATTCATTCCTTCATTAACCCTATCTTGCTGGTAGAAGGAATAGTTTTTTCTGTTCTTCTCGTTCACTCAGTTAACCTAATGAGGCTTCTATTAGGTTACTTTTTTTTTTTTTTGGTTCCAATAGCGAATCCGACAGTTTTGTTAGCATAATTTGGTGCTTCCCAGTAGTGCAGAATTTGACTTGTCTTAGAAAATTGTGCCCCGAGCATATTAGTGAAAATATAATTAATTGGACAGCAAACAAAAATATTAAGTGATAACTGTGTAAATCAAAACGTTTTCAACCTTAGATCTCTTAAATATGTGAATTATTATATTTATTTATTATGGTAACATGTGAATTATTATTGTTATCACAATGACTTTCTTTTCCCCCACTTGCTATTTTGCACATTGTGTTGAATACCCAGGACCCCCGAAATAGAAATGGGTTCCAAAGACTCCATTGGTATTATTTGCTACTTTTACATTATAGCAAGATGGTCTTGTTGCAAATGTATTCAGACTTTGAGCCTCCACATCTCTGAACTTGCCACTGTTATCGGTGTATCCAATATTTCGAAAAAAACTTGCTTTTCCACAACGTCCTTTACTGCCGAAATGGCCACTACCCATTTGAGTCCTTGTGTGATTACCATTCGGTTCCGAGTTGTAAACCTCTCCACCCCAATTAATTTTGGTAGCATTACTCGCTAAATAGGTGAAGATGGAGCCAGGCCAATACCCAAGTACCTGATCTTGCACTTGGAGCCACCAATTTCCATTCTCCTAAAGCATATAATAAGTTCAAGAATTTAGTTAGCAAGGCATGTACCCCAATATTGTATGGACTACAAAATCTCCCCTAGGCAATGTCAGTTTTTTTTTGGTTATGATAGACATTATATAATGGCTGAGTATGAAAACGGTTTTACGTACATAGAGTCAAAAGCATTTTCCCCGAAGTCTTGTCTTAGCATGTACATAAGCTATTTTAGAAAGAGTAATACTATGAAATAATTTTATTTAGAAAACTATAATAATATATATCGAACTAAGACCGTTTGATTTTAATTCAGTTCATAATATTGTGCCACATTCGCATAAACTTTTGAGACAAATTTACTCGTCACTATTCTATTATATATTTTTCAATTCAATTAAATTTATATTTTATATTTAAATTGTTCATTAAAATATTACTACAACATAAATTCTTAACTCGTCACTATTCTATTATATATTTTTCAATTCAATTAAATTTATATTTTATATTTAAATTGTTCATTAAAATATTACTACAACATAAATTCTTAAAATAATAGAACAAGTATAAATGCTTGTTGGATGCAAAGAATAAGGATTGGGGTTCAAGTAAATCCTTGTAATGTGAATTGCATGTGATGGGATACATATTATCTTTCTATTAGTGGTTGAAGCCAAGCACTTTCCTAATTACATATACAAACACAATCATCATAAATGTATTATTTGAGGATGTGTAGTTGCATATAAAGATTTAATCATTATAAATTTTTATTAATAAAAACAATAATTATCAAATTTCATATTTAAGCACAAACAAAGAGGAATAGAAACCATATTATGTTAACCATTGAACACCCTTGGTCCAATGATCCCTTCACAAGTATCAGTGCTTATTGGGTGTATGGGGTAAGGGTCGGGGTTCAAGTTTCAAAGAGAAAGCTTCACAAACGTACATTTACACTCTATTTTTTTTTTGACATAAAATATTTGCAGAGGTAAAATATTTTACATGTAAAATATTTGCAAAAAAATATTTTCATTTTAAAGTGTTTGGCTATATTCGTGAAAATGCTATGTAAAATATTTTACATAAAATATTTTCATAAGTAAAATATTTTACATGAAAAATATTTGCAAGAAAATATTTTCATCTTATAGTATTTGACTATATACAGGAAAATGTTATGTAAAATATTTTCTAGTACTTGATACAAAGTAAAATGGAAGGGAAAAAAAAAACTATTATAATTTTAAAACATTTTCTTTAACATCCAACAAATAACATATCTTGGATAAATATAAATCATCCATAACATAGATAATACATCTATAATATAGATATATTTCTTCAAAGAATATATTCAATGCACCTGTAAACATATATATTTACGGACCTGTAAACATATAACATGAATAACGAAAAAACGCGCCCATCATGCTAAAAAAAATGACAAAGCATCATTCATAACACAGATATAATCCTAATAGCAGGAATATATATATTCAATGCACCTATAAACATAAATAACAAATCAACCCTAACATTTCTGTTCTTTGCATGACTTATTAACTAGTCATTTTTATAACTATTATCTTGGTAATTTTTATTGGAGTAATCTCATTTTCATATAACCCCTGCCAATATCATATATTCTCTTTAAAAAAAAAAAAAAAAAAAAAAAAAAAAAAAAAAAAAAAAAAAAAAAAAAACATTGAATGTCAATTTAGTAGTCATGAAAAAATTGTGAATTTGTTTTATGTTAGAATAACTATTAGGAAATAAATGTATGTATTACCTTGTAGATGGTTATCCCTACATCAAATGAAAGGGTAGCGTTGGAAACAGGTTCTAAGGAAGAACCAAGGACAAAATTTTGGTTTACTTGCACGAAACCAGGACATTCAAGATTGAAGCATCCTTCATTTTGGTAGCCATCGCTCTTAATTAGAAGAACAAGAATAAGTTAGTCCAATAAACACTTGCATGAAATATATCATTTACTAACTGCTGTTAAATGGTAAATTAAGGTAACTGTTTTGATTTATAAAACATGCACTTGATGATAGGGAATAAGCAAAATTAACTTACAGTCCAATATGTGAAAAGTCTTGTTTTGTTCTCACGAGAAGTAACCTGGAGCAAGGAAATGAAATGTTTATCAATTTATTAATTATATATACCGTAAATTCTTATTTTCAAAATTTATATCAATTTTCTTAGGTACATTTGAATAGCACAAGTTTCTAATCATATCAAAGATTTTAATTTTAATTCTCTAAAAGAAAAAGTTTTTGGTTTTAAACTTTCATTAGTTTTTGGTCATATCATGAGTTTTGTATCTTGTGTAATATGTCTAGTTTAACAACCAAAAAAATATAAATTTTAGTTTATTGATATTTAACCATTTTGTAACGAAAACCTTATTTTCACAAACTTACCCTCCATCCAGCTTCCACTGTGTTTAATTCTCCAGGAGGACCTGATGCAACCCATATTTGAGCAAGACTAAATTCTCCATAAGAAACAAAAGGGCTCCATACGTTTAGTGATGCTCGTGCTCCATAATATTCCCCACCCTCCAATTTGACAACGGCATACTAGCTAGTTCAAAACATCAATCTCATATGTAAGAAAGAATTTTTAATTTATAAATGAAATAAATTAATTTCCCTGTATTTCTTTTTCAATGCTTAATTCATCTTTTAGCGTTCATTTCTAATGATTGCATTTTTTATCATCAAACTAAGTCACCAATCGGTTTTTGGTGTAAGCAGGAATTGAACCATAAATCTCTTATTTAATTATCAAAATTTTTATAAGTTGAACTAACTGTAATTAGTTTAAAGAATACAAATATAACATAATTTTACATGTGTAAAAATATCATGTCATTTGATAAAAATGGATTATACCTCACGACCACTGGAATCATAAAAGCTATGATTAAGTTGTGTTCTTCTATGTGGTATCCATTCATCTTCTTGTATTTGTCTTATGGGAACTGTTCCTTCTGGACATTGTCCATTTTTATGCCAATTTTGAGATAGCTCAGCTTGATATGAATTCTCCTTTGGACCACTTGGGATTGAGTTGGGTTTCATCTGATCAACCAAAGTCAAATTACTAGTTTTAGACAACGGCATACTAGCTAGTTCAAAACATCAATCTTATATGTAAGAAACAATTTTTAATTTATAAATGAAATAAATTAATTTCCCTGTATTTTTTTTTTGTTTTTTTCAATGCTTAATTCATCTTCTAGCATTCATTTCTAATGATTGCACTCTTTATCATCAAACTAAGTCACCAATCAGTTTTTGGTATAAGTAAAAATTGAACTATAAATCTCTTATTTAATTATCAAAGTTTTTACAAATTGAACCAACTGGAATCCACAATTCAACTGTAACTAGTTTAAAGAATACAAATATAACATAATTTTACATGCGTAAAAATATCATGTCATTTGATAAAAATGGATTATACCTCACGACCACTGGAATCATAAAAGCTATGATTAAGTTGTGTTCTTCTATGTGGTATCCATTCATCTTCTTGTGTTCGTCTTATGGGAACTGTTCCTTCTGGACATTGTCCATTTTTATGCCAATTTTGAGATAGCTCAGCTTGATATGAATTCTCCTTTGGACCACTTGGGATTGAGTTGGGTTTCATCTGATCAACCAAAGTCAAATTAATAGTTTTAATCATTCTGGACATTTTCCATTTTTATGCCAATTTTGAGATAGCTCAGCTTGATATGAATTCTCCTTTGGACCACTTGGTATTGAGTTGGGTTTCATCTGATCAACCAAAGTCAAATTACTAGTTTTAATCATCAGCAATCATAATTAAAAGCTAAAAAAAAAAATAATAATAAAAAATAAAAATCATTTTACCTAAGGAATAAGAAATTGCATTGTGGAGTGTTGAGGCTCGTTTTTTTTTATGAAGCCCAGCAGGCCCAAGGCCTAGAGTTTCGGGTGAACTGAAAGAAACAACAAAAAGAAAAAGAAGGCATATGGATGGTTCAAGGGTCCATGAGATGGGTCCAGAAGAAGCAAATGAGCTTGAATAGGCCCGGAAAGAGAAAAGAAACAAATCCATGGAAAGGATGAGGGAAAAGAAAGAAAGGGCCACAGCAGGCCCACTGCAATAAAAAATAAATAAATAAATAAATTAAAAAAAAAGGGTAACAGGCAAATGGAGAACCCATGAGCCCAAAGGATGAAATTTATAGAGAAAATTGGGCAAAGGAAGCCTAAAGTGAGTTAGTAAAAAAAATCCATGTGTGAAACAAAACCAAAATGGGCCAGGGATGCCCACAAGAAAAAAGGGATGTTGGAGCCCACAAGAAATAAGAAGAGGAACCCAGTAAGTATACTGGGAGGGAAAGCACACGGCAGACCCAAAGGGGCTCGGTAGGATTAAAAATGAGCAGCAGGAATAGCAACTTGGCATGACAGGAGGCACAAAGCCATAAAGCGAAACGCCCAAACTAAAGGGAAGCTCACTACAGAGCTCAACCCTCCAAAGAAAGGGACAACACATGGGCGTTGGCCTGCCAGAAAAACAATCCACACCAGAAAATGCCAAAAAGCGCACGGTAGGATATGCGCACCCATTTTCAGACCTCGGCAAACGAATGAAACATCAATAAGGTAACGCATGTGAACGACCCAGGCATTACCAGCCTATACCCAGCCACTATGGGAAAGGGTGACGTCATGGGTGAGGGCATGGTTTGGCGGTGGGGAGAGGAGCGGGAACCCATTTTGTGTTTCTTGCCCAGACTCTTTCGGTGGGCACAGTCCTGCTAGAATGACATGCCACCCAAAAGAGGCAAGGGTGGGTTAGAACCGCTGGGTGCATGCCATGAGAGACCGAGAGAAAGAGAGGACACACTGGACGAAGTAGAGAAGGAACATTCGTTGTCTAAAAGCCATAGGTCAATGGTGGATCTAAACCATTTTGACTTGGTAAGTGGATGGCAAAAGGCTACGATAGCAGAACAGGGCTATAAAAAGGCTAGAACAGTAAAATCGGCCACGACAGGCCCTATATAAGGAACCCGTGGCTGTGTGCAAAAAGGGGGGCGAAAAAAAGAAGTCATCGAGAAAACAGAGAGAAAAGAATTGGAAGAAAGAAAACAGAGAGAATGAATTATAAGAGAGAAAAGAAAAACAGAGTGTTTATGGCAGGCATGCATCTAAATGGGTTAACCCCCTCTCTCCCTCAATAGCCTTGTCCTCAAAAGGAAATACAAATCTATACCTGGGCACATACCATTTGGGATCGTCCTCTCAAAGCAATTAATTTCATCGAGTGAAGTTACTTGCGTTGAGGGAGTGGTTTTCCCTTCCGTGGTTGGAATCCTGTGGCAATACTTAGTCTGACAGACTCATTCTTTTTACTCTACTAATCCCGCTCTAATCCTTTGTTTAAGTGTTATTCTTTAAAAGCAAAGCCTTTTAAGTTATTTATCTTGTTTATTACGGCAGAAATAGTGACTGCATTTTTTTTACGTTTTCTATATTATGTCTGCCTGCCATAACTTGTTAACAATAACTCTGCCTGCTGTGGGCTCTTAAATAGACTTTGGCAGATGCGACAAAGATTGTGCACAAGCCGGGCCAAGGTGTGCTCCAATTGGGCCGGTCCCGACTCCTCACCCAGAAACAACTTGGGCTTGGTGCAGTAGGAATTTGCCCAACATCTCCATCAAGGCCCACCCCCTTACATGGAGTTTGTGCTTTTCTTGGGAATGGTAAAAATTTTTTTTTTTTTTTTTGGGAAAAGGACATTGTGGAGTTTGTGCTTCTCTTTACCTTAAGCTTTTAGTCTTCATTTATTATTTCATTCTTTATAATCTCACCCTTATAACTGATATGAAGGTAATGACAAAAAATAAAAAGGAAATAATTAACTCTGATTTTTTCATCCTTAAAATTTAGCAAGTACGGTTATATTAAAAGAGACTTATAACAAGGGAAAGAAGAAATGTGCATGATATACAAATGCATGTAATATATATTTTTAGCTGTAGATTTTCTTTTTCTTGAGAAGTTAGTTTTCGGCCTCAACTTTCCCAAGAGCCTAATTGAGCCCAACGCTATGTTTGGCAAAATAGAGGGTAAGAGAAAGGAAAATAAATTGAGAGAGGGCAAGGAGAGAAAATAGAAGAAAAGAAAAAATCTCATCCTTCATGTTGTTTGGTTAAGAGGAAAAAGAGGGAAGAAAATTATTTCATTTTTTTTTTAAGTAAAATTTAAACTATCTATTTCACTATTTTCTCCATTTAATTCCAATTTTGAAGGAAATTGAATGCTAGATTTGGAGTAAAACTAAATCCTTCCATTTCCTTTCTCTCCCATTCGTTTCCATCCATTCAAACAATGAAAAGGTTTCTTTTCCCTCATTTTCCCCTCACACTTTCCCTTCTACCTCTGTGCGTGCCCATGAACCAAATATAGTGAAAAAGTTTTGAAGCGGTACGGTCCTCATTCCTCAGCTGCTTTGTTTTGATTATTTCTTTTCTTTAAATTACAAGAGCATTACATGAACATTGAAATAAAAGTCCAAAAGAAGAACTTTCAAATTACAAATTATGTGAAATAAATGAATAAACAACAATGGTAACAAAATAAATAAATTAAAACTCAAGTAAAGAAACCTGTATAATATGATTTTTCAAAAATGGATGGTCAAAAGTAGGTTGTTGATAAATATCAACACAATCAATCGTATCACCATCCTCGCCCTGTTAAGATTCACTAAAACCTTAAATAAGCTAGGAATAAAAATAAAAGGAAAAGAAAAAAATATTTATTTAGTACTCATTATAACCTCAATGGTTTTGATGCTTCCTTTTTGCTTTATCAAACCTTTATTTTCCAGAGTCTCAATCCTTCTTCCATCAACAAATCTATCACCTAACACATAAGATAAAGCAAATAAAAAAAATATGAAACATTCTAGTTTATCGTTAATGACGTAAGCCATGGAGAAACAAAACTTCAAAAGTCACCTTTTTTTTTTTTTTTAATAAAACTTCTGTCTAAAACTTAATACTTCCGTAGAAAATGTGATAAAAAATATTGTGGAAATTAGGTGTTGAAAAAACCACATGTGTGCGAGCTCACATGTCTAAATATAGAGGTTAAATTTTATAAGAATGTGGTGTAAAACTTCTAATCTTAACATATCATATCATCATATGACATATTAAAAAATAGGCATAATTACACATAAACGATTCTAATACTCATCTGAAAATTCAAACCAACTAGGAGTTTATTAAGATATTATTAAGTGTGTAGAAGGATGTATTGAGTTTTAAATAAATAAATAAATAAATAAAGTTGATATTACACTCCCTCTTTACCAAATTTGGACTCCTATATATAATAGTCTAAGATTCTGCCAAGTGGTTTATGCCTTGGAAAAAAAAAAAAAAAAAGCACTCTCTTCATTTAGTTTTCCACCTCATTAACATCAAATATATCAATTTATGTAAATAAATTAATCTATTATCACGCATTAATTAGGTAAATGCATTTATTTTCATATTTATTTTTGACAAATGAAAGTATCCAGATTTTTTTGAGTATCGACTATTCAATTAGATGTATGCAGTATTTTCATCTCACATACACTAGGTTATTATATGGGAGTATCCCATGAGATGGCCCCTATGATTTTGGCGAGAGATTTCAAACCCAAGATCTCATGGCCTTAGAAATCACTAAGAGACCCCCTTGAAGTTTATTTATTTATATAAAAGGAACTTCAATGATTTTTTTTTTTTTATAAAATTTACATAAGGATACTTATTATCAAAAAGAAGAAAAAAAATTGATTTGGAATAAGAAAATGTTTTTGAATGCTCTTGTTATTTAATATGCTTTTGTTTTCCGATGGTTTTTGTTTGAATGTTTTTGAATGTCATATTCAAAGTACAAAGTCTATCTTCAATCTCTAATAGAAACATGATATATGTCCTATCATATGTAATGCACATGACTCACTTAGTTAGTTAGGTTAAGTGAGTCATGTGCGTTGCAAATGTCTGACACATGTTATCTTCCTATTGGTGGTTGGAGCCAAGGTTTCAAACATATTTGGAGTCAAACTTTGTCATTTTCGAAATATTAATCGATCTAATCAAAAGTTATTAGGTTATACATATATCGAACTAACATTGTAGTAACCAAAATTTTTGTTATGTAATTAAATAGAGTAGTAGATGCACTTATTTTCATGTGTTAATTATTTACAAGAAATGGCGGCTCTATGATTTTTTTAGGGGGTTAGTAAGAAGAAGATGAATTTTTCAATCTACATGTTCTCCTTATTACAATTTGTCCATAGTACGCATTTGTAAGAGAGTAAAAAATTTACTTTCATTTCATTTGGCATTTTTTTTTTAATAATTATTGATGCTAATTATTGATACTAAGATTAAATCTTAGAAACCATTAATTGCTTCTAAATATAATAAACATATTAATTATGAAAAATGGTACATCCACAATATTTTCACAACAAATCATTAAATCTTAGAAACCATTAATTGCTTCTAAATATAATAAACATATTAATTATGAAAAATGTTACATCCACAATATTTTCATAACAAATCTTAGGTGGCAAGTTGTCAATTGTTGTTACTGGTGGATAAAAAAGTAATTTTAGAAGTGGATTTAAGTTAAAAGGCTATAACAATTTGTTACTTAAGATTTACTGCGAAAGTATTGTAAAAATGTCGTGGATATAGCACTTCTCTATTAACTATTTTTGTTTAGTAAACTACAAGCTAGATCTAAATACAATAAACATTTTAAGTATTGTTTCTTTCAAATTTGTTTAGATCTAAATGGGTTTTTTATAAGGTTTAAGATGAACAAATTTCTACTATTGTTCTTAGGCTATTTTGTTTGTGTTTAAAAAATCCAAGATATTGTTAAGAGAACTATATTCAAATTTAATGATCAATGTCTGGAGATTGACATCTTTGCTCAAAGCTCTTACAGCTTTAAAAATTGAAATCTTCTCCTTAATGGGCAAAACTTAGGTCCAATGTCTCTAGTGAACATAATTAGTTACATCCAGCCAAAAGTGTACAACTAGAAATATTACAACTAATCAAGTGCATTGGACCCAAGTCATGTCCCTCCTTAATTTAATGAGTGATCATGCAAAAGGGAATTCCAACTCAAACCCACTAATTCCACCCGACAATTCTTACTAGATTGGCACAACTAATGCGTGAGAGTGCCTGACGGTGGCACTTCCCAAGCACTTGAAATCAGCTCTTTCACCATAAGAAATGATGACCCACTAAGCACCTAGAATTTGGAAATTTATGGACTTATTTTTTATGGTAAAAGAGCAATAGTAAAAATATAAGAAATTTTACAATATTATTTACAATAGTTGAGTAAACAAGCTTTTAATTGTTCTTATTTAGACCTATCACTGACATAATTTTTTTAGCTACCATTAACAGTTTGCCAACTTTGCTGGGTGTGAAACTTTTTATCAGATTTTTGTATCAATAAACTTTCACTTGTAAAAGCATTTCATTAGTTAGAATATCAACTTACATGTTCCAATTATTCACCTATATTTATTATTTAATAACTGACCCTTTTTCCACTTGCCAACCCAACCCAGTCAATATTCTTCAATTCAAAACAACTCTTTTTTCTCTATTCTCTTTCCATTTCCCTCCAATGTATCAAAACTGTGATTTAGTTCAGAAAGCAAGAGAAGAAATGAGACAGAAGAAGAAAGAAGTCCAGGAATGAAAATATGAAGATGAACGACAGCTTGGTTCTGTAGTTTTGAATGTGTAGTGTAATTTAATTAAATGCTGTAGTTTAGTGACTTGTAGTTTAGTGAGATTTGTTCACACGTGACTTAACTAACAAGAACACATGCTGTAATTAATTCCGCATAATGTGGGATATTTTGTTTACTCTGTTTTCTGTATTTAGTCTCAGATCAATGTACAGATTCATTTAGTTGGGAAATACACAATTCTTCTTGGTTCTAAACTTCTCTCTCTTTCTCTCTCTGATTTAAGCTTCCCATCTTCCTATTCTTGGTTCTCTGTACTTTCTTATATGGTATCAGAGCTTGACCCCTCGTCAATGGCGTCAAATACAACTTCATCTTCTTCTACACAAGAACTTTCTCCATTGGAAGATCCTGGAAGTCCGTTTTTCTTGCACCATGGTGAATCTCCTGGTGCAATCCTGGTTGTTCAACCTTTCACTGAGGACAATTACCCTAATTGGGCCAGAGCAATGAGGATGGCTCTAGATGCTAAGAGTAAACTCGGATTTGTAGATGGATCCATTACTGCATCGATGGCAATCACACCTCTTGAGAAAAAGGCATGGTCCAAGTGCAATTCAATGATCTCATCGTGGATCTTGAATTCAATTTCACCTCATATTACTGCCAGTGTCATTTATAGAGACACGACTTTTGAGGTCTAGAATGCTCTCAAGAATCGATTCCTTCAAGCAAATGGACCAAGGATTTCTCAACTTCAGAAGCAAATTTCCACTGTGATGCAGAGAGATTCTACTATGACAAGCTTTTTCACTGATCTTCAAGCTTCTTGGGACCAACTGTTGAATCTGAGGCCCTTGCCATCATGTTCATGTGAAAAGTGTACTTGTGGTGTGAATGAGAAGATCATGCATCTTTACCACCAAGATTCAATTATGCAGTTTCTAAATGGATTGAATGATTGTTACTCGCAAGTCAAGACTCAAATTCTCATGATGGAGCCTGTACCATCTGTGGATAAAACCTTTTCTTTGGTGATCCAAGAGGAAAGGCAACGAATTTCTAATGTTCATGCCAATCCCTTAGTGGAATCCACTGCTCTAGCGGTCCAGAATCAACTCTTCAATCAGAATTCTTTTCCTGGCAAGAACTTCAAAGGGAATGTTGGAAAGGGAAGACCTATGTGTAGCTATTGTGGAAAGGTTGGGCATGTCAAGGAGAAATGCTATAAGTTTGTTGGATTTCCACCAGGATACAAGCAAAAAGGAAGGTTTCCTATGGCTAATCAGGTCATGATGAATTGTGATCAAACTCAGAGTGAGGCTGTGCATCAGCAGAACAACTTCTCTTTCACTCAAGAACAGTATCAGCAATTGATTTCTCTATTGAATTCTCATGCATCTAGTTCTGGCAATTTTGGTGAAGCAATTCACACAGCAAATGCTGCCATCTCAGGTATTTCAGATGATCCTTTGCAAACCTCAATTTGTTTAAGCATGCAACACTCTATTTTTGTTGTCAATCCTTCAAACAAAAACACATTCAGTCAAGACACTTGGGTTCTTGATACAGGTGCCACAGATCACATAGTCCATTCTGTTGATTTGTTCACTAAAATTACTAGTTCTGTAACTAATTTTGTTCAACTGCCAAATGGTGAAAGAGTTGTTGTCACACACATAGGAACTATTCAAGTAACTTCTAGTTTAATTCTTGAAAATGTCCTCTGTGTTCCTTCATTCACTTTCAACTAGATATCCATTAGTCAACTAACCAAAAGCCTATCATGTTGCTTCATTTTCCTGTCAAATATGTGTTTTATACAGGACCCTTCTTGTTGGAAAACGATTGGAGTGGGTAAGCTGCATCATAACCTTTATCTGCTACAATCTTCAGAATCTTGCAAATTTGTCTCAGCTGTCTCTTCTATCTTAGGTTCTACTTTCAATTTTTTGCAAATAATGTTGTGGATGTTCCTGTTACCACAAAGTCCTATCTTTGGCATCTTAGGTTAGGTCATGTTTCTGATGCCAAACTTCAGGTCCTGTGTGACATTCTTCCTGATGTAAGCACTATACATAGTAATAAAGATTGTGCCCTTTGTCCCATTGCTAAACACAAACGGCTTCCTTTCCCTTCTTTCAATCATTTATCTGCTAATGCTTTTGATCTCATTCACTGTGATGTTTGGGGTCCTTTTGCAAAATCCACTCACAATGGTTTTAAATATTTCCTCACCATTGTTGATGACGCCACAAGATCAACATGGGTCTATCTTATGCAGTCCAAATCTGAAACTAGACCCCTGCTAATTTCTTTTACAAAATGATCTCAACCCAATTTCACACTAATATTAAAGCTTTTAGAACTGATAATGCTCATGAGTTTTTCCTTAAGGATTTCTTTGCGGATCATGGGATTATACATCAATATTCTTGTGTTGCCACTCCACAACAAAATTCTGTTATGGAGAGGAAACACCAACACATTTTAAGCATTGCTAGAGCATTAAAATTTCATCTAATGTGCCCATTTCTTATTGGGGTGAATGTGTTTTAACTGCTTTTACATCATCAATAGACTACCCTCTTCCATTTTAGAGAATAAAACCCCTTTTGAGAAACTTTATAACAAACCCCCTTCTTTTGTTCACTTAAAGGTTTTGGGTGCCTTTGTTTTGCTTCCACCTTGTCTCACAACAGATCAAAATTTGATCCTAGATCCATTCCATGTGTTTTTATGGGATTTCCATTTGTTGTCAAAGGTTACAAATTACTTAATCTAGTCACCAAGAAAATCTTTATATCTAGAGATGTTACTTTTCATGAAACTGTCTTTCCCTTCATTTCATCCACTTATTCTTCCTCACCTCACTCCAATATCACCTTTCCTCATCTTTTTCCTCCTTTGGATACTTCTAATACCTCCCAATCTGCCTTATTTGATTTTGTTTCTCCATCACATTCTGATACTGCCATCAATCAGCCCATTCCTAAACCTAACTCTGCTACTTCACCTTCTAATCCTTTACTCAATTCTTCATCACCTGCTGAATCACATTCTCCACCCTGTGATTTTCCTCCACCTATTTCTATTGAAAATTCTGGTCCTTCCATCATGGACCCTACTATTCTTCCTTCAACTCCATCTCTGAGAAAATCTACTAAAGTGTCTAAGCCTCCTTCCTATTTGCAAGACTATAAATGCAGCACTGTTATTACTGATCAGTTTGCACATTCCAATCATGCCATCAAATCTGGTTCACTCCTCACCTTAGGTACAAAATACCCTTTATCAAATTTCATTGGTTCTTCTACTTTATCTCCATCATATGCCCATTTTTGCTCTCTTATCACTACTGTTTCTAAACCACATTCCTACCATGAGGCTGTCCAAGATCCCAAATGGCAAACTGCAATGGCTGTTGAGATTGATGCATTAGAATCCAAACACACTTGGTCCCTTACTCCCTTACCATCTCATAAAAGAGCCATTGGATGCAAGTGGGTCTATAGAGTGAAGTATAAGGCTGATGGCACAGTGGAAAGGTATAAGGCTCGTCTGGTAGCAAAGGGGTTCACAGAGCAGGAGGGTTTAGACTTCACTGAAACCTTTTCTCCTGTTGCTAAATGACCACTGTTAAAACTTTGCTTGCCATTTCTACTGTGAGGGGCTAGCACTTAACTCAACTTGATGTTAATAATGCTTTCCTTCATGGAGAGCTTCACGAGGAGGTTTATATGCAGCTGCCTCCAGGGTTCCACAGCAAGGGGGAGAACATAGTGTGCAAGCTCAACAAATCCTTGTATGGCCTTAGACAGGCATCAAGGCAGTGGTATTCAAAATTTTCATCCACTATTCTCAAATGTGGATTCAAACAGTCAAGATCAGATTACTCCCTTTTTACCAAGAAGTTTAATCAGTCATTCATAGCACTTTTGGTCTATGTGGATGATATTCTCATAGCCAGCAATGATGTTCAAGCTGTTGAAGAACTCAAGGTGTTCCTAGATCAAGAGTTCAAATTGAAGGATCTTGGAAACTTGAAATTCTTTCTTGGCCTTGAAGTGGCAAGATCAGACAAAGGCATTTCCTTATGTCAAAGGAAATATGCATTGGAGGTGCTTAAAGATGCAGGCATGACAGGTTGCAAGCCTAGCAAAGTCCCTATGGAGCAAAACTTAAAATTAAGTAAATACCATGGGGAGCTATTACCCGATCCTGGCGTTTATAGAAGACTGGTTGGCAGGTTAATATACTTAACCATTACCAGACCAGATATCACATACTCAGTGAATAAGCTAAGTCAATTTCTATCAAAACCGAGAAAGCCACACTTGGATGCAGCCTATAAGGTTCTGCAGTATATCAAGGGAAGTTTTGGACAAGGCATTCTGCTATCATCAACATCAGATTTACACTTAAAGGCATTCACTGATGCGGATTGGGCATCTTGTGTTGACACCAGAAGATCAACCACTGGTTATTGTGTCTTTTTGGGTAGCTCTCTAGTTTCATGGAAATCTAAAAAGCAATCCATAGTATCTAGATCATCTGTAGAAGCTGAATACTGAGCCATGGCAGTGACTGTGTGTGAAATGACTTGGATATTAGCCTTGTTGAAGGATTTAGAAGTGTATCATCCAAAACCTACAATGCTATTTTGTGATAACCAAGCAGCTATATATATTGGTGAAAATCCCGTGTTTCATGAGAGGACCAAACATATAGAGATAGATTGTCATTTGGTCAGAGATAAGGTTGAAGACAAAGTCATAAGGTTGTTTTTCACTCCCACTCACTCACAGTTAGCTGATCTACTTACAAAAGCACTCAGTGGTCAACAATTGAGGGTGTTACTTGCCAAGATGAACATTGTGAATATTCACAGTCCTGATTATCATCTTGAAGGGGCGTATCAAAACTGTGATTTAGTTCAGAAAGCAAGAGAAGAAATGAGATAGAAGAAGAAAGAAGTCCAGGAATGAAAATATGAAGATGAACGATAGCTTGGTTCTGAAGTTTTGATTGTGCAGTGTAATTTAATTAAATGTTGTAGTTTAGTGACTTATAGTTTAGTGAGATTTGTTCACACGTGACTTAACTAACGAGAACACGTGCAGTAACTAATTCCGCATAATGTGGGATATTTTGTTTACTCTGTTTTCTGTATTTAGTCTCAGATCAATGTACAGATTCATTTAGTTGGGAAATACACAATTCTTCTTGGTTCTAAACTTCTCTCTCTTTCTCTCTCTGATTTGAGCTTCCCATCTTCCTATTCTTGGTTCTCTGTACTTTCTTATACAATGACGAGGATCAATCATCCACCATCACCAAGAATTCAATCACCCATCTGGAGCAATACTGAAGCTTTGAAT
The DNA here is from genome assembly GCF_002906115.3 of Quercus suber. Classification (NCBI taxonomy): domain Eukaryota; kingdom Viridiplantae; phylum Streptophyta; class Magnoliopsida; order Fagales; family Fagaceae; genus Quercus; species Quercus suber. The sequence continues at coordinate 593,847 of NW_027069834.1, forward strand.
CTCATCCAGTCCGCCCTTTCTCGCCCCTTGAACTCTGAGGCTGCCCCTGCCGTACTCTCTAAATTAGTCAAAATATGACCCTGATTTATTCCTTCAAGCCATTAGCTATGCACTCAAAAACTCCACCGACCCTATCGAAGAAGATGACTCGGACTTTCCCAAAGAGTACCAAATTGAAATTCGATAACCCTATCTTGCTGGTAGAAGGAAGAGTTTTTCTGTTCTTCTCGTTCACTCAGTAAACCTAATGAAGCTTCTATTAGGTTACTTTTTGTGTGGTTCCAATATCAATTCCGACTCTTTTGTTAATTTTGGTGCTTCTCGGTAGTGCAGCATTTGACTTGTTGTCTTAGTCTGGTTTGTTTACGAAGGTTTCATTAAAAAAAAAAGATAGAAAATTGTGCCTCAAGGATATTATAGAAAATATAATTGGACCACTAAGTCAAATGATAACTGTGTAAACCAAAACGATTTCGGCTTTCTGAGATCCCCACAATGTGTGAATTATTACTTTGCACATTGTCTTGAATAGCCAGGACCTCCGAAATAAAAATGAGTTCCATAGCCTCTATTGGTATTATATTCTACTTTTACATTATAGCAAGATGGTCTTGTTGCCAATATATTCAGACTTTGAGGCTCCGCATCTCTGAACTTGCCACTGTTATCGGTATATGCAATATTTCGAAAAGAAACTTGCCTTTCCACCGCCTTCATTGCCGAAATGGCCGCTCCCCATTTGAGTCCTTGTGTGATTACCATTCGGTTCCGAGTTGTAAAACTCTCCACCCCAACTAATTTTTCTAGCACTACTCACTAAATATTTGAAGATGGAGCCAGGCCAATACCCAAGTACCTGATCTTGCACTTGGAGCCACCAATTTCCATTCTCCTGAAGCATATAATAAGTTCAAAAATTTAGTGAGCAAGGCGTGTACACAAATTTTATAGACTACAAAATCTCCCCTAGGAAATGTCAGTTTTGCTTCGTTATGATTGGAATTATATAATGGCTGAGCCGCTGAGTATGACAACGGTTTTAGAAAGAGTCAAAAGTATTTTCCCCAAAGTCCTTGTCTTAGCATGTACATACGCTAATTTAGAAAGAGTAATACTTTGGAAATTTATATTTAGAGAACTATAATGGTATACATTTCCCCCCAAATCCTTTGTCCTTCTTACACGCTGAGGAAGAAAAGAAGAAAAGAAGAAAAGAGGCCATTCGGCCATTTTTGGTTATTGAGAGCTGAAGAGAAAAATCAGAGAGGGGCAGAGAGATAAACAGAGAAAGATAGAGAGTACGAGTGAGTGGAGTCCAAAACTGAAGAGATAAACACAATGAGTTAGTGAGAGTGAAAAAGAAAAAAGAGAGTTTTCTTTACTCAAGTTACACATGTTTTTGAATGTCATATTCAAAGTACAAAGTCTGTCTTCAATCTCTAATAGAAACATGATATATGTCCTATCATATGTAATGCACATGACTTACTTGGTTAGTTAGGTTAAGTGAGTCATGTGCGTTGCAAATGTCTGACACATGTTATCTTCCTATTGGTGGTTGGAGCCAAGGCTTCAAACATATTTGGAGCCAAATTTTGTCATTTTCGAAATATTAATCGATCTAATCAAAAGTTATTAGGTTATACATATATCGAACTAACATTGTAGTAACCAAAATTTTTGTTATGTAATTAAATAGAGTATTAGATGCACTTATTTTCATGTGTTAATTATTTACAAGAAATGGTGGCTCTATGATTTTTTTTTAGGGGGTTAGTAAGAAGAAGATGAATTTTTCAATCTACATGTTTTCCTTATTACAATTTGTCCATAGTACGCATTTGTAAGAGAGTAAAAAATTTACTTTCATTTCATTTGGCATATTTTTTTTTTTTTAATTATTGATACTAATTATTGATACTAAGATTAAATCTTAGAAACCATTAATTGCTTCTAAATATAATAAACATATTAATTATGACAAATGCCACAATATTTTCACAACAAATCTTAGGTGGCAAATTGTTAATTGTTGTTACAGGTGGATAAAAAAGTAATTTTAGTAGTGGATTTAAGTTAAAAGCCTATAACAATTTGCTACTTAAGATTTACTGTGAAAGTATTGTAAAAATGTCGTGGACATAGCACTTCTCTATTAAGTATTGTTTCTTTCAAATTTGTTTAGATCTAAATGGGTTTTTTATAAGGTTTAAGATGAACAAATTTCTACTATTGTTCTTAGGCTATTTTTTTTGTGTTTAAAAAAATCCAAGATATTGTTAAGAGAACTATATTCAAATTTAATGATCAATGTCTGGAGATTGACATCTTTGCTCAAAGCTCTTACAGCTTTAAAAATTGAAATCTTCTCCTTAATGGGCAAAGTTTAGGTCCAATGTCTCTAGTGAACATAATTAGTTACATCCAGCCAAAAGTGGACAACTAGAAATATTAACTGCTAACTGCTAACTAGAAATAATTAGTTACATGTTGTACCTACTAACTGCTGTTATATGGTAAAGGTAACTATTCTAATGCAAATTTAACTTCTATTTGGGAGGGAATAAACAAATTAACTTACAGTCCAATATGTGAAAAACCTTGTTTTGTTGTCACATGAAGTAACCTGAAACAATGAAATGAAATGTTTATCAACTTATTAATTATAAAATTTATATCAATTTTCTTAATTGCATTCAAATAGCACAAGTTTCTAATAATATCAAAGTTTTTAGTTTTAAACTTTCATTTTTGGTTCTCGTGAATTTGATGATAATAGTTCTTCACTCATTTTGCCTCTGGTGTAATATGTCTTGTTAAATTAACAACCAACACACACATATATATATATATATACATATATATATATATATATTACACCATAAATTTACAAACTTACCCTCCATCCAGCTTCCACAGTGTTTAATTCTCCAGAAGGACCTGATGCAACCCATATTTGAGCAAGACTAAATTCTCCATAAGAAACAAAAGGGCTCCGTACGTTTAATGATGCTCGTGCTCCATAATATTCGCCACCCTCCAATTTGACAGCGGCAAACTAGTTCAAAATATCAAACTCATATGTAAGAAGTAAATTTTAATTTATAAATGAAATAGATTAACTCTGACTGTAATTAGTTTAAAGAATACAAATATGACATAATTTTATATATGTAAAAATATCATGTCATTTGATAAAAAAGGATTATACCTCATGACCACTGGAATCATAAAAGCTATGATTAATTTGTGTTCTTCTATGTGGTATATATCCATTCATTTTCTTGTGTTCGTCTTATGGGGACTGTTCCTTCTGGGCATTGCCCATTTTTATGCCAATTTTGAAATAGCTCAGCTTGATATGAATTCTCTTTTGGACTGCTTGGGATTGAGTTGGGTTTCATCTAATCAACCAAAGTCGAATTACTAGTTATAATCCTCAATAATCATAATAAAAAGCTAAAAAAAAGATAAAAGCAGATAGTTAATTATTTACTTTATATTTTTTTATTTTTGTCATTACGTTTATATAAGTTATAAGGGTGAGATTATTTAAGAAGAAAAAGAAAAATAACAATAATAAATGAAGATTAAAAAAGCTAAAGAGAAGTACTAACTCCATAATGCAATGTCTTAGGTCATATGAATATCATTTTTTTAGCTTTTTATTATGATTATTGAGGATTATAACTAGTAATTCGACTTTGGTTGATTAGATGAAACCCAACTCAATCCCAAGCAGTCCAAAAGAGAATTCATATCAAGCTGATCTATTTCAAAATTGGCATAAAAATGGACAATGCCCAGAAGGAACAGTCCCCATAAGACGAACACAAGAAAATGAATGGATACCACATAGAAGAACACAAATTAATCATAGCTTTTATGATTCCAGTGGTCATGAGGTATAATCCTTTTTTATCAAATGACATGATATTTTTACATATATAAAATTATGTCATATTTGTATTCTTTAAACTAATTACAGTCAGAGTTAATCTATTTCATTTATAAATTAAAATTTACTTCTAACATATGAGTTTGATATTTTGAACTAGTTTGCCGCTGTCAAATTGGAGGGTGGCGAATATTATGGAGCACGAGCATCATTAAACGTATGGAGCCCTTTTGTTTCTTATGGAGAATTTAGTCTTGCTCAAATATGGGTTGCATCAGGTCCTTCTGGAGAATTAAACACTGTGGAAGCTGGATGGAGGGTAAGTTTGTAAATTTATGGTGTAATATATATATTTATATGTATATATATATATATATAT